>NW_027518695.1:62765000-62922500 GCF_043159265.1 Tasmannia lanceolata | reverse complement strand
ATGAAGCCATTCGGTTAAATATACTTTCTTTATTTTCCATTCTTGTGGCAACATCCTTTTCACAAGAATTTTCAAAAAAAAAAATCATCCTTTTCACAAGGAACCTGCTTTAGTTTCTATATTATTATTGAGGGAGGTTTTAACCGTTTGCGCTTTATCTTTAGGGAAGATAAAACTTTCGTGGTTCTTTAATTTTCTATATTATCATTGAGGGAGGTGTTGATATCAAGTTCTTTGATTATTATAAGTTATGCCTATCCAGCTCATGTTTATATTACTTGGGTGGTTCTTTTCAGCTTAATACGAATTGGTTTCCACCTACTGAGGCTTCTCACAAACGCTTCACTCTCCGGAAGCTAATCTATAAACTTTTCAATGATTATTCTGAGGGAACTCCAGCCGATGGCATTAACCTGCATCATTCCAAATTTCCAGAAAATGATACTGAGATAGAACCTGGTGTTGAACTCCTTTCCGAGCAATGCTCTCCCACCAAGAAGACTTGTCTCAGTAATTCGCTTTGCCCTGATGTCAACAAAGAGATTGAGATGGAACTGTTGGCTATATCATCTCCGGGTGGTGTTCACTATGATAAAGAAACAGGAGTTGTTTTGCAAGAGTTCTTTGAGCAAGGAATTGCAGAATCTTGTCCTGATGAGCGATGCGAACCTTTTGACAAGATTGCCCTTTCTCAAACATCCAATTCTACTTTGTCCCCAATACAGGTATCTAGTTCTTCCATTCTAACAATAAGAAGTATCTATTCTCCATTTGGTTGTGATGCCATGTCAACTTCTATTTTGGAAAATGAAAAGATATAGCAGTTATTACCTATATGATAAGTGTTTAAAAACACGGATGAGGTGTGGAACATAGCTGAAGAAAATCCCAGTCGACTAGGCATGATGCAGTCAAGTACTCGGTTGACGCTGTCATAATTCATGAGAGTCAAAGAAGTCTTTATTGACTCCGTAGGGCAAAATGTGGAACGCGGATGCGGCGCAACACGGAGTGCGGCCAAGGTAAAAAAGGAGTCTACTCAGGAGAGTCGACGCAAACGCTAGGGAGTTTTAAAACTATGGATAGAGGAAGCCTTCCTAATATTAAGAATGATGAATTAACCATCAATGTTCCATACCAGATATGAATCAAACTAGTATGCTACCTGAGTTGCTACCTCTTGTAAAACCAGGGTGCTTTTGTACTGGTCTTTGGTTATGTCAACATACTCCTTGTTTCTGATTTTGGTCAGAGCTAATTTCTATGCAGCTCACTCCATATCCAAACCAAACAATGGCATATTTTCATGGCAGTCATGCAACTGTATTAATTGGTAGTTTATCAGTCCAAAACAAACCAACAAGGCAAATGCATGATGATAACATCTTGCCCACATTCCGTGCTTCATAAGCTTAAATTGGTTATTTTGATTGTTGTCCTTATCTCTGGCTAAAGTCACAAATATTGTTCTTGGGAATTTCTCCGCAATGGAAATTCTTGGGATATATTAAAAAAAATTATTCTTTCGGGTTTATATGGGAAAAAAATGATAAAAATAAAATTATTTAAAATTATAAAATTTTATAAATTAAGAAAAAATTAAAAATAACATAAACATTCTGTAAAAATATCTTTATATTATTGTGATATTATCGTGGTAAATGAAAATATCACTATATTTTTAAAATCCTGGGGATTATTTCAGGATTTTGTCGTTTTATCAAAATGTTGAGAGAATCTCTGGTTGTATTGTGTTTGCTAATAGGAAGATGCAGAAACAGGAGAACAGTTCATAAGCTCACCTTTAGACACGGATTGCTATCGGTTGCCTGATGGAATCACAGCTGAAGCATGTACAACATCATATTCGTCCAAGGATGTGGGAGTACTCAAGAGACCATCGTTACAAGAAATCTCTATACAACCAAAGGAACATGAATACGAGCATTCCTTGTCTGAGTGTTCAAGTTTTGAGTCCTCAAAGTCTGCCAAAGTTGGGCTTGATGAGCCTCCCCTACCTTTACAAAGTAGAGATTTTACGAGCTCCAAGGAGCACAAAGAAACAGAGAACTTGGGATCAGTCTCACCAGAGATTTGCAAGGGTACAGTGTCAGCCTCTAGTGAGAGACTTGATACTTCCATTGTTGATGATTCCATGGACGCAGATTCTGAGGATGTGAATGCAATGGGAGAAAGCAAAGAGGGTGGGGAGTCTTTATTCTCATGCCAAGAAACTCTTCCTGCCTCTTCATGTCAAGATGTTGAATCAATCGAGAATGACGAATCCTTAGGTGATGATAGTGATGAAGTACAGTTATTTAGTGATGTTTTGGAGACAAGTTTGAAACAACGGCCCAAAAAACGTCGAAAGCTCATTCCTCCAGAAGGACTAAGAAGACGCTCTAGAAGACAGAAGGCAGAAAGGGAATGTCATTTTTGACTTGGCTGCCAATTGAGATTACAGCCTAGTGGAATTTACATACTGACTTGGGGCTGATCTTTGCTGTTTTGTGTATATTGACATGGGGCCGTTCTGTAATTTGCCGTGTTGTGCATTTTGATAGAATTTTTTGATCGGGGGCGCTGATGGAATATTAGTTCTTGTTCCTGCGTATTCCTCCTTGATTTGTCACTGATAATTTTTGTGAAATCTTGTAAAATATCATTTCTATAGCTTATACATTGCAAGATAGATCGAAATTCTCAGACTGCAACTTAGCTTAATGCAAACGTAAGAGTCTACACACTTCTTTTTTTTAAATTGACAAATTTCATTAATATTAAGATGGCAATCGGGACAGTAGTCCCATCTTGCACTACAGAATATTAAGGCGGATTGGGCCGACATGCTGGCACCGGTCCAAAAGGTAAACAGAGCAGTGATATTCGTTTGTTTTTATCACTATACTATCCTAAAGATTGTGTTCTTTACATCTTCTGACCCCCAATTATGTATCACCTATGGGGGAATATGTCACCACTAAGTAACTGGCCATTAAAAGCATCGACTTGCAAGATTGGGGGGATAAACGCATCTGTCCCCTTAAGCTCTCCTGCTCCTCCAACGAAACTAGCTAAACCAATGAGACAAAACAGAGCAATAGGAGCACACTATCCAGGTACTGCAACAGAGCCTAAAATCAGGGTATGTAATTTCTCAATTCCATTCAATAGGTCCTGGGCAAAACATTCTTCCGATTCTCAAGTGAGTAATTTGCACCTTTGGTTAGTATAGTCCTTCCTCATACTATTGAGTCCAACCTAATCTCTTATAAAACAGAAACATGGTTTCTTTGTTTCTCTACTTCCTAGTCCTCTTTATATTTTCGTACTTCTTTTCCTCTGATCCTTCCTTATTCTCTCTTTTTCCTCTTGCCTCTTCACGATTTAGGTTCTCTTTCATTTTTCATTTTCTTCTCTACTCTGTCGTCTACAACTTTGGATTGCTCTCCAACGAACATTGCCCTGGTCTTGTCTATATTTTCCTGTTAAGAGAATCCCAAGGCATCTCCTATCACTAAATTTCTTAAAGCTCTCCAGTTCATGGTGCCCAGAGTCATCACCTTCTGATGGCAAAGAAAGACCTTTACCCTTATCATTGCAGTCTTTAAGCTGCCCTGTCCACGGAGTATCTTCCATTACTGGGGACTCTCTTTCCTGAATCTGAACTGGGCCCAGAGATTGACGCCTGATTTCTAGACAGAAGATAGTCGATTGTTTTTCCTCCTCCCACTGGCGCCTTCGAATAAGCCTTTCCTTATCCAAAATCTTGTTGAAGATGGGCAGATTAGGAAGGGGGGAGTGAAGTTCCTCCTCACTATTCAAAGTGGATCGAGAAGGGGATGATCCCAAACTTCGAGCGTCGGCAACCCTTTCTTTAACCCATTGTTTCTTCAGAGGGAAAATAAGGACCTCGGTAGGAGTAGGCGATTCCTTCCTTGCCAACATCTTGTTGTACTTTAGATTTTTCAGAAGTTCTAAGTCCTCATTAACCAGGGTGATTGCCCCATCAGCTATAGTGCTTGTGTTTCCAAAGTGATCACTGCTAGACATACTTTGAGAAGGCAATTTTAGAGGGGATCGAAGATAGTAAGAACTATCGGGTTCACGCCTCTTTTTCTGAGTTTCTTTTTTCTGAACAGACCTTTAAGCTTTCTATTAAGTACAGATAACCCTCCTCGAGTTGCCAAGACACAAGCATCCTTCCCAAGATTTTTTCTAAGTTTACCTTTTCCGGAACAATCATTCTTTGGCTCATCACTTTTCCTTACCACATGAAATCTATTTTTTATTTTCAGAACCTTTAAATCTGTTGCCGATTTTAAGCCGAGAGTGTCCATAGCTTCTTTTCGTCCCGCTGTCCTTTTGATGCCACGTGGAGGTACCATCAGTGATGTCCTTGGAAGTGGCAGACCCACAGAGCCCCTAAGCCTACCCTCCCTACTTTCTGACGAAAACAAGATAGGCTCCTCAGGGGGGACAGGTGGGTAGGTGGGGAATTCAAATTTTGAATTGGGGACCACCACCGGCTCCGGCCCAAGACCACCAACCTCTGCCACCTTTTCCAGTGAAAAAACTACCGTCGCTGAACCTACATCATCAGCAATTTGGACAGATCCCTCAAAAAGTGACAAATTGTCTTTACTACTGGCCTCTCTCACCATCGACATTGCCAGAGAATTTATGCTGTCCTCAGATACCATCTTAACTCTCACCAAGTAAATGTTAGAATCTACCTTTAAATTGATAAACTGAGGAATTGATTTCCATAAAGAGGAAATAACCATGGCGGAGGCGAACGCCAAACAATGAGAATGATTCCCGAAGAGTTGAGTTTCAAGAACCTGGCCCAAATAAGCTCCAAGAATTTCCACCGTGGTAGCAGACCACGCATGAAGAGGAATATCATAAAATCTAAGCCGGATCGAAGTGGCCTGAGATTCGGAGCCAAAACTGAATAGTATATCCACAGTACTAATGGCGAAAGGCTTATCCAATTCTGGGATGCCCCAAAGAAGTTTGGCTCAAGCCCAAATGTTTTCCAGAAGCCAGGAACCAGATTTTAAGGTTCCAATAAGATAACACTTTAGGTTCTTCTTTCTATCTTCCACCACAGAGTCTGGTACCTCCAGACATCGAGCATTTCCCTTACCATCAACAACTTGAACCATTTTGGGTCTCCAAGCAAGACTAGGGTTCTCTTTATGTCGCATTTCAAAACACTTTTTGCACGAGGTGCGCTACCCAAATTTTCGATAGCTGCATTTTATGCGCATCCAGTCACTCCCATTCGGTATTGGTCTCCGATTTACTTCTACTGCTCTTCGGCCAGGAGTTTTTCTAGCTCCAAAATCCAATCTTCTCCCCCTGGTGTCCCACTCTTCCAAACTCCTCAGGGAACCAGTGTGTGAGCGCAGTGGGGACCAATGAGACCAAGGAGGTCTGTCTGCACCAGCTCCTTGCCCAAAAGAAAAAAGAGATCTCCTACAGCAGAGATTAGAGATCCCAAGAGAATCAAAAACTTCCATGAAGGAATAGGCCCCATCTAAACACGATAGGTAAGGGTCTACCAGTCGCTTGAGGTTTGTACCGCAATCACAGGGGAGGAGCGACGATGGAGGACCTCCCGGTGGAATGTTCCGACAACTCCTAAAGACATTCCTGATGGTCATTGTCCTCCTCTTATGTCAAACATGGGAAGTTGCATGTTATGGTAATGAAACTTGGTTAAGAGTCTACACACTTTTTACTGTCACATTTCCAGATTGAAAGTTAAGCCATTGCCTTTTCCAGATTGAGCCCAATACGAAGGTAAGAGTCTACACATAAAGGCCTCTTTGGATGGCTCTAAAATTTATTAGCATATGATCTTAGATGCATTGCATATAATTTTGTATGCAAATAATGGTTATAGTAGTTTTATATCTATCTTTACTTAATGGCTTCCAAATTGGCCTTTAATGACCCATTTGCAAATGAAATCAACTTACTGACTCTTTCTTTCATGATCATCCAACCTCTGAATTTACGTATATTTTCAACGAGATAACAAAGTTGCCGGACTTCCTCCTATGATGAGCCAGAACTTAAAAGAGGTTGAGCCTTTAGTTTAATGGTCCAAGGCTTGTTTCCACATCCTAGAGGTAGGAGGTTCAATCACAACTTACCCATCAAACAAAAAAAGGTTCACTCTTCATCCAAGCATCTTTTTTAAAAAAGATCGACCAAGATTGAGTAATGCTTAATTGTTGAGATCATTCCAAACATGGGTTTCGTGGTATTGAAACAATCTTTGAGATCATCCAAACAAGGATTCCATGGAATTGAACCAGTGGGGCCCTCATTGACTGGAAAGTGATCCTGGCTGGGATCTGGAATCATAATCAACCTCATATTCTGATTCCTACTCTGATTCTCTTAAATGGAATGAGAAAAATTAAAATAACAATTTTAATTGAAAATTTGTAATAAAATTCCAATCTGATGGGCAAAATAAAAATATCACCTCTTGGAGCAGGAAATAGATTCCGGCATTTTTTCCCTCTCTAATTACATCCTGATGTCAATTCCGCCTTGATTCTGTTCTTTCTCCTGGTGTCAATTCCATCTTGTTTCTGTTCTTCCTCTAAAACAAACGTTGGAAATGTCCGAAATTTAATTCAAATCCATTTGCCGTGGAAAAGAAAGGGAAAATTCTAGATACAATACAACCATAGTCTAATTCTAAGAAGAAACCATTCACTGTTACTGTATACTGGTTTGATAGAAAGAAGAGTGAACTAAAGTGTGTTTGGTAGCCAGGAATTTTATTTTTTTCATGATAAATTAGTGTCTCCAAGTGATGAGAGAGGCGTAGGGCAGGTGAGAGAAAATGAGTGAGAATTGAGAGGTCACAGTTGAGATTAGGGTGAGAAGTGGCTAAAACTCAAGAAAAAGTCTATCCTATTTTATTAGAGTTTTATGTTTCCTAAGTTTTAGCCACTTCTCAACCTCATCTCAGTCGTGCCCTCTCAAATCCCTACCCCCCTAAACATTAGGCCATGTATGGGACTCAAGAATTTTTTTTTCATGAAAAATTAGTGTCTCCAAGTGGCGAGACAGAGATAGAGAGTAGGACGTGATGGATTTATGTTACATGCCTAATTTGCTGTATTAGAAATAAGCAAAACAAAAGATTAGAAAAGAGAGAGAAAGAGGTTGATTCGAGGCAACCGAACCTCCTAACAGCTCATTTCGAGAGGAGCCATGACTCTCCAAAACAAAGCTTGCTTTGTTGCTGTCATTTTTTTCTTCTTCTCAGTTCATTGAATTACTAATACATAAATACAAGCAAGAGGGAGTGCCACATCACAAATAACTAACCTCACAACCCACAACTACATAACTACATATACACAAGCATGTATCATTCATTCCCCCGTAGAAACGACCTTGCCCTCAAGGTTGAATTATTGAATAAAACACTTTAATCCACTAGGGTCCCAATCATAATGGTCATGATCATTCAAACTCCGCCTTCAAATTCCATTGTGATAAAAGTTGGGAGAAATATGAATTTTCATGAAGCCACTTCGAAATGATGAAATGATCGGATAGTTGAACAAAATCACGACGATCCTTGGTCGTGTCTTCAACAAAACTATCTTGTCGCCATCGATTTTCGCACTTTTCTCTATTTGAAGATCAGACTTCTCAGGATTCAATTATCCTTCATCGATGCGCATTTCCTTGATCTCTATGCTAATTTTTTCAAGCCTTTCAGAAACCGTTGTTGTCCTTCCATCATTTTCAGAACTAGTGCCTTAATCTCCTGCAGATCTTCACGTATCGATTTCTAAAACTCTGAAGACGCAGCCATGGAACAAGATCGACGGCTCTAATACCACTTGTTTCGTGCCTAATTGGTCGTAACACAAATAAACAAAAACACAAGAGAGAAGAGGAAGAAAGAGAAGCAAGGCAACTGGACCTCCTAACGGTTCAATTCGAGAGACACATAAGGTACCCATTTCCCACTTAAAAACACATAAGCAACAACCAACACCCACTACCCGAAAAGCCATAAGCCATAACTAAATAAAAACTACAGCCATAACTAAATAAAAACTACATTCCAACCCACCCCACATACATCATAAGAAAATGCACATAACAATTTACAGAGAGTATTTTGAATCTATGAAAAAGGAAATGATTAGAGAATAGGAAGGGAGAGGGAGAGATTCGATTTTGCACCAATAATAAAATCAAATGTGACAGTGGCAGTAAACTTGATAAACAAACAAAATTAATCCACAAGGGGAAGGAGATCTCTTTTTATAGAATTTCACATATGGCTCTTCACCATAGCTGTTGGTCAATCACGGCCTTTCACCATGGCTGTTCATGGTCTCTTCCCACTCTTATGTATTTTCTTCAGTGGTACCAGATCAGTTGGTTTTACAGTGATTTTTTTTTCTTCTCCTTCAATTCATTTGTTGTTGCATCTAATGCCAGATAACTCCATCATCTCACCAATCGAGCATTTAATTCCTACCACTGTCACACAAGGACATCTAATTGGAAGAACTCCAAGTCCTTCCTCTCCATCTCTCATCTTCATTTCATTCTCTAATATGAATTTACATCTTTTTTTCCTCTCTGTATATCGTCTTCAGGACGGATGAGAGAAGGAGAGAGATTTGAGGGGGGATGATTGAGATGAGGGTGAGAAAAGGTTAAAAATCAAGAAAAAATCTAGAGTTTTTTTCTTCTTGTTGATTTTTAGTCATTTCTCACCACTTGGAGACCCTAGTTTCTTGATTTTTAGTCATTTCTCATCACTTAGACACTAGTTTATCATGAAAATAAATTCATGGTTGCCAAATGTGCCCTTGGAGACACTAATTTATCATAAAAAAAAATTATGGTAGTTAAACATGCCCCAAGTATGTAATGATTGGTGTGTAATTACAGCATTCCATGATACCACATCTCTCTTAGGCATCCTATCGAGACCCCTCCTTGCCGATTCCAAATCCCCACATTTTCCATACATCGCCAAATCCCCCACATCGCTGCACGGGCGTAAAATGCTAATGTCGATTTGTCTGGCCCGACCACCTTTTTTTTTTTTGAGAAATTTAAAATAAACTAACTGTTGAAGATTTTTCTCATGTTTTTTACCAAAATGCCCCTAACAGCTAGTAGAGAGGTGTTGGGTCTATGTATACCCGTTATACTTAAAATTTAATGACTTTTGCAAGATAGATCTACCAACCTCCTTAAAGACCTAAATCTAATTTGCAATCATTTTGGCTTTGAATCAACTCTCCCCAAGATTGTGCATTCACTTTGAGCTTGGATTTAGGCTTTCCTTGTAATCAAGAGAGAGAGAGAGAGAGTAGTTTGTTGAGCATTCATCGTGCATTCAAGCCCCAAGGGAGGCTAAAGCAATCTCTGTATTCAAAAGCTATCATTATAACACGGGAGGGCACTATAATTAAATCCCTCGGAAGAAGATTTGTAAGGAGCCTTAGAGCCAGGCGTAGTATGGTCTTCGGATAGTGGATACCCTCTAGTAAAACCTTGAGAAGAGTGGAGTAGGCATTAGGTTTGAAGCCCAAACAACTATAAAGTGGTGTGCCCACTTTCCTTCATTTCTTTGTG
The DNA here is from genome assembly GCF_043159265.1 of Tasmannia lanceolata. Lineage (NCBI taxonomy): Eukaryota > Viridiplantae > Streptophyta > Magnoliopsida > Canellales > Winteraceae > Tasmannia > Tasmannia lanceolata. The sequence continues at coordinate 62,912,852 of NW_027518695.1, read as the reverse complement.
GCTTGAGCATACATCTTTTTACTATGAAACTAACCATTTAAGAAAGTGGAAACAAGTGAATTTGGTTAAACTAAACTCTAAAAGTTTAAATTTTTTTATCACCAACCAATTCACCCCCCTCTTGGTTGCCCTAGACCTAGAATTCAAATAGCATATTATCTAAACCACTCTATTTTTAAAATATAATTGCTAAAAGGTCCCTAGAACTCAGATGTGAATTTATTCGTTAAAAACTTCAAAATGACAAATTTACCCTCCTAATTTTAAAGCATTTTAGCCCATTTTCGATCTCTCTCTAAATATTTTTGAACAAAAAAAATAGGAAATAAGGTGAAAATACTATCTCTTCCAATATTTTCGTCACAAATCCTTCAACAATTTAATGTTTTAGCCCAATTTCGATTTCACTCCCAATATTTTCCGTCAAAAAATTAGGAAATAGGTAGACACCCAATTTTGTCAAGGCAGTATTAATGGTAGGTGTCACGAGGAAAAACCTTATGACGAGTCCTAGAGCATCAGTTGTGTTTCTCTCAATCTCTCTTTAGGGTACCAAACAATTTTCGAAAGCCGTTTTAAAACCACCGGAAAACCTGATTTCACATAGTAACCACCTCTTTCAAACCAAAAGATCAATTTCATTGGAAAGCCCTAGAAACAAGGAATCCAACGGACCTGACCACGTACGAATCGGAGTCCGATCAGAAGAGATATGGACGATCGAAACTACCGATAAGAGACGAAAATCACCGCCACCAAAAAGCTTGTTTTATCACAGCAAACACCCTTTTCGGCAAACCAATAGCCTATTTACACAGCACCTGCCCACAACGGCATAACCCGGTAAACCCATTTGCACACGGCATTTCCAATCGGTAGGTTAACTTTGGGTCTGAAACTCTCTTTTAGCACCCAAAGGACACCCTGTCTTCGAAAGCACCCAATATCTGATTCATTGGAAAGCCCTGGCATAAGAAAACCAACGGACCTGACCTCGTGCGAATCGGAGTCCAATCGGAAGAGATATAGATGATCGAAGTTGCCGATAAAAGATGAAAACACTACAAAACAAAATAGGTAAAAGACGAAACAAGGGGGAGTGTGACATCACTCACCTTTTTGGGGGTGATGTCACCCCCAAATTCGTCCCAGACAAATTCAAATTCGTCTGGGACTAATTCCCATTCGATCCAGATATTTTTTTACCCGGAGCAAGGGTTTTCTCATTCCCCTCTTCTCTCTCTCTCTCTCTCCTTTGGTGTATACACCTTATTTCAGTGTATTTCTCCCCTTTTTTTCAAAACCCGAACCCTTGCAGAAAATCAGACAGAAACCCTAGTTAGCTTGCTTTAGAAGAAAGAACTAGAGAAACACTAGGTAGCTCCTTACGGACGTCGGCACTCTGCCGAATTTTTGAAGGTTCAGAGCGACATCCCCTTTTTGCGTCGTTATTCTGCCGAATTTCGCATAACTACGAGCTACTTTTCAATAGTAGCATTGTTGTTCTATCGAAATCTCGACAAACTCGGAGGCGATTCGGCTACACAACGTCGTTACGCCGCCGATTTCTTCGCAGCCTCGAAGACCCCTCTCAAACAAGCGCGATTACGCAGCCCAATTCTCACTGGTAAGATATAATTTATTTATTTTTCAGTTGTATCTTTACAAAACGGGTAGCGTGGGTTTCATCATCCGTGATCTCAAACCCCCTCTACCTGCCCCTTTACTACTTTCTGCTATTTACCTTTCAGTTGAGTATTTACAAAACGGGTATGGGTGGGTTTCATCATTCGTGATATCAAGCCCCTCAACCTGCCCCTTTACTACTTTCCAGTTGTATTTACAAAACGGGTATGGGTGGGTTTCATCATTCGTGATGTCAATCCCCTCAACCTGCCCCTTTACTACTTTCCAGTTGTATTTACGAAACTGTTAGGGTGCGTTTCATCATTTTTTATGTCAAGCCCCTCTACCTGCCTTTTACTAATTCTAGCACTTTACTGCTTTCTGTACTTTTACATTTGCACAGTAAGGTACGAGGTTGAGTTGTCAAAGAGACTTGTTCCGCTACGGTCGAGCGCTTAAGACATTATTCCCTCCGACTTGCTTTTACTTTCTGTAATTTACAGCTATATGCACAATAAGGTACGAGGTTGAGGTGTCAAAGAGACTTGTTCCGCTACGGCCGAGCGCTTGAGATATTATTCCCTTCGACTTGCTTTTACTTTCTACAATTTACAGCTTTCTGCACAGTAAAGTACGAGGTGGTGACATCATAAGATCTCGGGCACACAAATTGCCTCCTGAATTTATGTTATTGTAGACACCCCTATTTTGCTTCGCTTTAAAAATCAAAAGATTATGTAGTTTGTCAAGTTTTGAGTCCGTATTCCACCTAGGATTAGGCATCTGTGGATTTCGCCTCGTTGAAGGAATTCTGAAGCTGATTCGCAATCCTAAAGGTTTCTAGGGTGTTCCAATAGTATTTGGAAGATGAAAGTTCAAGTTTCCAAGCAAGTGAAAAAAAAACCTGTTATTTTTAGATTTTTTAGGGTTTCCCTCATTTTTGCCCATTTTTACGCTACAGGGGTATTTTGGTCATTCCCGATGTGTCTCGTTTGACCCCCGAATTATATTTGAGAAATCTTGAGTGATTTTACGAATTTTGAAGAAGTTGCTATTTTTAGAAACTCTCTAGGTTTTTCCCCAATTTTGGTATATTGGGGATTGTGTTGGTCATTTCTAGTGTGCCTGAGACTATCTCTAAAGTATGACTGAAGAATCCTCGAAAATCTCAAGTGTTTTAGGGAACCTGCTATTTTTAGAAACTCATGGGGCTTCCACAATTTCATCATCTTATGAATATTTCAATCATTTCTCATGTATCCAAAATCATCTTGAGGGTACGGCTGATGAATTAGGAGTAATTTCGTAAGATTTGGGAAACCTGCTAAATTTATATCTCTCAAAGTTTTCTCTTAGTCTTGCACTTTGGGGGTATTTTAGACATTTCCAATATGTCATAATTGGTCCTTAAGTTGTGTCTAAGGAATCTTGAGTCCGTTCATAAATTTTTGGAAATCTGCTATTTTTGGAATTTCTCAGAGTTTTCCCTAGTCTCACCAAATTCTTACACCTCGGAGTAATTTGGTCTTTTCCTATGTAATTCCTTTGATCTCCGAAATGTGTCTGAGAGATTATGAATGATTTCTTAAATTTTGGAAAACCTGCTAAATTTAGAATTTTTTAGGAGTTCGCTTAATTTGGAAATTTTAAGTGTTGAGGGCATTTTGAGTATTTTCAGGGGGTACCAAATGATCATATTTGATATTGCTCACCAAAATGACCCAACTTTAAAAGTTTCTATTTTTGAAGTTTGTTCACAAAGACTTTTCATTTTTAAGGGGTGAACCAATTTAAGGATATTTTGGTCACATTTAGATGTGTAATTGTTAAATAGGGACATTTTGGTCCGAAAAATTATTTTTCCAAAAAAAATGGTTCTATCATGTGTTAGGGATGCATCATAAATGTCAAATGGGTTGGGTCTATATATAAAATGTTGAATTTAGAAAGATTTTATTAAATTTTTATGGAAAAAAACCCAAAACCCGTGTGAAATGGCCCATTGGGTTAAAGCCCGCAAGAATGGACCCCATGTGGGTCGACCACCATGGTGGGCGCCCAACATGGCTGACCCACATGAGTTGGGTGCCCCACCTAGATGATGTCATGGTGGTGACATAATATTGGTTAAAAGAAAAAAAAAGAAAAAAAGGAAAGAAAGAAAAGAGGGATGGTTGCTTAAAAGGGGTTTTTCAAAGAAGCAATGTGGAATGGGAATAGCATGTCTTGTTTGACACGAAATTAAGATTGGAATCAAATCCAATTTAGAAACAAGAAAGAAAGAAAGCAAGAGGAAAAAATTGGAAACAAGCCAAAGAAGGAAGCTCTCACATTGGAAACTACTATATCTCTCTTAACCCTAGCTTTTTTTGTATAAAAATTAAAGCACACAACACAAAGGGGATCCAAAAAAATTCAAATTTGTCATTTTTCTCTCTCCTCCCAAAAAAAGAAAAAACAAAGAAAAAAAAAACCTCTTCTCTCTTTAAGTGTGTTCATCCCTCTCTCAAGGGTTCTTCACAAAAGGGATTCTTGATTTCCCTTTTCTTCTTCAACAAATCACACATCAAGGACCTTTGGGGTGTTCTTTAGGTCTTCTTCATCATACCAAAGGGTTGGACAAAGCGAATATCTCGGATTACCAACCCAAGAGACACGGATCGCGATCGACGGTAAGAATTTTCCTTCTTTGTGAATTAGAAAAGCATGCTAGGGTTTTATTTTTTTGAAACATCAAATCTATGAGTTGTCTTTTAAAATTCCAGTATGTTATAGCATAGATTATAGGCATTTAAAATCTAAAATTTCACCCAAAAATTATTTTCCTCCACATAAATCTTGAATTTCTTTCTTTTCTTTTCAATATGGATTTAAATGGAATTTTTAAAGCAAGTGTTTGATAAAAGTATCTTTTTCAAAAAATGAATTTTTTTAAGGTTCTAAAAGTTGTAAAGCTACTGGAAATTATGATCTTTGACCATGGTTTGACCGCTTCGGTTTCCGTTCTAGTTTTCGAAAGTTAACCCAACCAATGGTTATTTCTTGAAGAATAAAATGGAAAACAGGTCAAATCAAGTCCAAAATTCATGAAATTTTGTTTCTGAACCAACTTTTGGATTTCCAGATCACCCTAATACTTTTAGAATTTTTTGTAATCGGATTAATAATTATTTTAAATTTCGGCCATTTTTAATAAATATCAAAATGATGTAAACATTGATGAAAATTTTCAGAATTAAAGCTTAATAATAAATTGAATTTTCCATTGAAAAAAATTTTGAAAAAAATATGGTCTTTACTATTTTCCAATTGCCTCTCCGTTTTACGTACTGTAATTCTTTTTCATATTAAATTAATAAATTTTCGAAATTTTTCTTTACAAACTAGTAACTTAGGTTACTGGAATGTTAGAGAAAAAATTTCAATTGATTTTGCAAAGCTTTGATAAGGTTTTACGATTTATTTTAATAAATGGGTTTTAATTCCTAGGAAACAAATTGATATTTTTTACTTAAAAATCGATTTTAGAGAGGAGCTTTAATTTTTAAATTTTTAAATTTGACAAAAAAAATCATATAATCTATCATATATCTACTCGAATTTTTACATGATTTTAGGATACCATTTAGTCTACCTTTTAATTAATTCATTGATTTTATCCAAATTTTGTGAGAATTTTAATTGGCATCAAATCTTAATAAAAACCTTTCAAATTTTTACAGTAGTCTAATACCATGATTATATCTATACTGTAAAAGTTTTACTTGATTTGAGATTCATATGCTATGAGTTGATTTGTTAGTTTGCAATCTGAACTAAATTTTGGAAATTTTGAAATTGATAACAAAACTTGTTCAAAATTCATGAAACACTTCCAGTAATCTAAACTCATTCATATCTTGTTACTGGAAAGGTTTCAATGAATTTGGAGTTCGACTGCTTAGGGTTACTGTCTAATCCTAGCAATCTGGTCTTAATGAAATTAAATCACAATTTAATAGCATATTAGCCCAAAAATCAGTAAAAATATTTTAAAAACCCTAACTTTCTATCATGAATTCAATCCCTAACTTGTTTGAAACAGAAGCCTTAGGATTCATAGATCCCCCTTGAAAATTCACCATAGCGTGATAATTTACTAGCCGAGAGCGCAACTATAATCGTATAGTGATTGCGATCGATCCTGCATAATTGCAGTGTGTAAATTATAGTATAATATTGGCTCATTGTCCACAAAAATTCTGAGAAACATGCCAGGCAATAAGATAATATAACTTATGTGCTAAATTATACAAAGGTTGAGAGCACGATTCCCATCCATGATTGTGATTTAAGGTCGAAATTGGCAAACCGTAGAACCTTTGGTATCCCTTAGATATTTAGGAATAAAAAATCCTTGAAAATAAAAAATCAGTCAATCTAAAAATCACCAATCTCATTCAATTGAATTAACTTAATTAAAGTCATAGGAGCCGTTGGATTGCGGTCTACTATCGTAGGAACCTTTTTGGGCCCCTTAGGAATACTTACATCACGTTATGTCCTCGGTTTTAGGGAGTCATAGAGTTAGGAGTTTAGCCTCATCACGGCAGTTTGCTATGGATAGCAACCGTGCCATAGATCTAGTTACACTAGTCACCCAATTTTCCCCTATGACAAACCTAGTTACCTAGGATGTAGGTTAGCATGCATTAGTCTGAGGGGCGACTTGCACTTAGATAGGACAATATAGTATCTTAGATGAAGTCCTAGGATAATAAAATCTTCAACTTGAACAAAATAATTTCTCTTAAACTATTAAAACAGTCAATCCAGTCTAGATCGGTGTCCTACATGAGTTAGGCATAAGTAGCTTAATTCAGGTGCACCGAACTACGTCGACTCTGATCCTAGTGAGGCTTGGGTACGTAGGCAACTTGGATGCTTGATGGCATACCAATCACGAGTCGGCTCCACACATAAGTGGTGGGGTTTTGTATATTAATCCTTAAATTAAAAGTAATTAAATCACTTAGGATTTTCCATGAAATTAGAATTTTATGAGAACTTTCACTTAGATTGAATTCAAACAAATTAAGAAAATCAAGATACACATTTAAGAATTACATTAAAATTAGATTTTAAGATGTATGTCACGTAGTTTGCACTTCAATAGAGTTAAATGAGTCATTTAAAAGAAATTCAAGAGAGTTAACTTTTGGAATCGAAGACCGGATTATCGGACGAGGATGGTGCATGTGGTGGTAATTTCACATACCTTCCATTCTCACAACCAGGTAACGAGTCTAGATTTCTGGTTATTTATGGGTCCTAGATCCCTCATTTAGGTAGCGACTTTGTCATTCTCCTTTGTGTGAAATTCAGATTCTTTTAGTGATCCCAAGTTCACGAAAAGGATGAATTAAATCACATCTTGCTAGGCTCGGCGGCTTACCCCTGCCCTTGTGGGTACTGGGTTGCACGTTTGTTTGCACCCTATGGCTTGGTTGTTGCCGGCCTGGTTGGGTAATCAATAATAAAAATAATAAAAGACACGCGCCAATCGCGTGGGTACGAGAAACCAAGAAAGAGGAAGGCGGCTTACGGGCCATTCCCCTCTCGTGGGATCGGGTCCCACAGTTATAAACCCCTCTGCCTTACTTTTACTTTCTGTACAGTTATTTCTCATTTAATTTGAGTTAATCTGCCGTGAGTAAGTTGCGAAATCTGACTCTGCCGCAAGCAACTTACGATACCAATCAGATTAACTATCGCTTATTTTTTGTTTGATTTGAGTTAATCTATGTCGTGAGTAAGTTGTGAAATCTGGCTCTGCCGCAAGCAACTTACGATACCAATCAGGTTAACTATCGCTTATTTTCCGTTTGATTTGAGTTAATCTGTGTCGTGAGTAAGTTGCAAAATCTGACTCTGCCGCAAGCAACTTACGATACCAATCAGGTTAACTATTGCTTATTTTCTGTTTGTTTGAGTTAATCTGTGTCGTGAGTGAGTTGCAAAATCTGGCTCTGCCGTAAACAACTTACAATACCAATCAGGTTAATTATCGCTTATTTTTAATTTCTTTTGTAAACCTACTCTATTTACATTCGGAATTAAGCATAATCTAACAAGGAAAATAAAATCAAATCCTTTTATTCTAAATCCTTCCAAAATGCCAATTTAAGTTAAGAGACTGGATTAATCCGGGCAAGAGGGGTGCTTAACACCTTCCCCAATTGTAATCACAACCCTTACCCAGATATCTGTAAGGACCATGCCTTAGCAAACAGAGTAAAATATAAGGTTCTAGGCCTAGAGCAAAGGAACCCCTGATTACTATTCTTCCAATAAAATTTGAGTTGTTACTCATTTCCTCGGAAGAATAGACACGGGTCCTAAGCCCTGACTTAGGTGGCGACTCTGAGTTTCTCTTACTTGCGAAGTTAGGACTATGGTCCCGAGTCCGCAAGTAGCGCAGTTCAAATAACACCCTAACCCCCTCCCCTGAAAACCCGATTGTGGTGATCCCCTGTCGTCCTGCGCCAACACGGGAAAAAACCGGCTCCCACAATAGGCGAAAAGAGTATATCTTCCAATATTTTGGCCAAAAATCATTCAACAAGTCAACGTTTTAGTGATTTTACGTTTAACTTTCTCCCTCTCTCTCCTTCTACAATTAGAATCCAAACCATAGCTCTTATTTCCAAACAGAACTAAAACCATAGCCTATTGCGACCGGATGCAGGAATTTTATAGGAAAAGTTCAGAAAGGAAAAAAAGTTATAAATTTTCTTATTTTTTTATGTAAAAAAGGAAAAGGTGTACCAACCCTATTCAATCTTTTAGTTAGAGACCTTCTATTTATGATGCTATCCCTCTAAATTAATGAGTCATATTATTTCCCTCTAAAGTCAAACCAAGCTAGAGGACCTCCTAAATGCCCACTAATTTTCTCCATGATTCTGTTGTAACTATGCTGAACCTGAGCTACCGCGTCTCCAGGTAGAGATGTTATAGCTAGACATAGACCAACTAGCAGTAGGCATCTCTTCTTCAAGACTATTCAGTACCACAAAGCACTGCACCGTTCGTCCCACTTTATTACAGGACTTGGAGGAATGCAGTTGTCATATAATACACAGATCACAGTGAAGCCGTCCGTTGGGATCAATCAAGAGGGCCGAGAGTATGCTAGTCCTACCCCTCACATTAGAAAGTGCCCCAGTCTCTATCACCTTGCGTATGAGAGCTACTCTGTTGAGCTGAAGCAAAGATGTTCTTGATACAAAGAAAAGAAAGTTCACCTTTTTTCTTGACAGGGCTTAACAGCGCCTTCCCATGCGATATGTGAAATCGAGCAGCCAGCTTTCGATGTTGCCGGCCTGCTAATCTCCAAAGCTCAAATCATCATCGGTGCTTCCCGCTACACTTCGACTTGGTACTCCAACTCCAGCTGATCAGACAAGCTAGCTCCCCCATGGGTTAGCATTAGCACTATGGCTTTTCAGCTTGACATCTATCTAACCACGTCAGTGATAGCAGAATGGAAGGAATGCCCAAGTTTATTAGCTTTAAAGATGATAGGGGTTCGACCTATTTCAGAGCCTGCAGACAAAGGGGCTTGGACTGAGCATTCCCCCTTGTCAAAGAAGGCAACAAAAAGTCCACATACTTAGAGGAGGTTTGCACCTCCCATGGCTCGTCCATGCCCAATCTCAATGGACAAACCTTCGATTTGCCTCGATCTGATTCGTCAATCGACGAATCCATGCCACATAACCTGGCAACGAAAAAAGAGACAATGGCAACCTTTTTTTCGAGTACAATGAGATAAGAACCAGACAATCCTATTTAGTCAAGGCTAGTTGAAATACCAGTCATGAAGGCTCTCGGAAGGTTAGGAAGGGAAGAAGGCTCAGTGGTGAGAGGACTAAGTTCGAAGACCATTGGAAGAGGACTAAGCAGATATTTTCCACACCCTATTTAGGGAATGCTAACCAAAGCTAATATAGCATTGGAAATATGGCAAATGGCAAATGCATATATAAGAAATTGTGAGAGTCAAATGCCGAAACAACCCCAAAACTAGGGGTGTCAATGGATCCAGACAATCCGATGGGCTATCCCAATCCAAAGTTAAATGGACAGGGCATAGACACACTACTAGGATCCATACGATATTTCGGATCCCGATCATAGGATTTGAAGAAATTGTTGATCGGATCTAAACAAGGCATTCCTAAATCCGATATTATTATATTATTTTATGAAAAAACCTTTCAATTTTTATAACATTAAGTATTATGTAAGCCCAATGGTTCCCACCTTGGCAATCTTCTATGTTTTGATGATTCCAAACATAAGTTGATTTGTGTTGTATTTCTAATGTGTTTGATGTTGAAGTGCATGCGTTGAAGATTCAAGTAAATCAAACACAAAAGTCAAGGACATTGTATGGATCGTGGCATGAATCAAATGGAGAAGATCGTTTGAAGCCAAAGAAAGATGAAGGCTTGGAGCATTTCATGAAGACCTTGTGAAGCCAAAAGAATGGAAGAGATGATCCATGGTGACAATGAAGACTTGAAGAGATGAAGACATTGAAGAAATCAAGTGTTTGTCAAGTTTTAGAATGTAAAAGCCCAATCCTTAGCAAGTACCTATGAGAGGAGCAAGGAGCACTTAACAAAGGTTTAAAATAAACTAGAAAATGTATTTGAAAACTTAGGACTAAAGCCCAAAGTCCCTGAATTTTATATGTTAAAATAGAATTTAACGCAAGGCCGGTTGACCGGGGTGTCCCGGGCAACCGCAGAATGAGCGCTAGAAATCCAGCACTTGGCTTTCAATAGCGGGTCGGTCGGCCGGGGTTATCCGGGCGACCGTGGAATGGCTTCTGTTGAAACAGAAACATTCCATCATGATTTGGGGAGGGCGACCGCCAAGGGCGGGTCGACCGAGGATAGCTTTTTTAGCTTAAATTTTGAGCGGACAAGTAGCCCTCGCCGGGCGACCTCCATGGGGCCGGTCGACCGCTACGGTAAGATATTTGAAAATAAAAAAGGGCGCCCGATAGGGGCAGACGACCACGCTGGCTCGGTCGACCGCGCCGGTCGGCAAACTAGCCGTTGGGGCTTGCGCAGATTGACTTTTTCAACCCAGTTTTTTACAGTTTTACCCCAAACGGTTATATTTTCAAATAGGTTATATATATGAGTTTCCTAACCCTCCAAACTAGATTTTCACACACCAAAACCTCATTGGAACATATCTAAGTGTGAGGAAACTTCATTGAGCCTCTTGTGAGCTATTTGTTAAGGGTTGAGCATAGGATTTAATTTTGTACATCTTTGAAGAGAGAAATTTGTGTGAGCTTGAGAGCTTCATCCACCCTTGAAGAGGGTTTTATATTTTTATTTTCTTTGATCATACATTGTATATTCGGCGAGTGCGAAGGGATGCGTAGCCTTTCCAAGAGCAAGTGTTGGAGAAGTGGAGCTTCCTCTAGTTTGTGGCAAGTCTTGCGAGGCGGAGCCAAACCAAGTTGTAATTAGGTTGATTCCCCGCCATTAAGGGAATCCGTAGTGAAATCACCAAGAAGTCTTGGTGGATTGGAGTAGGTCCTTGGTAGTGACTGAACCACTATAAATCACGGGTGCACTCTTTCTATCTCTCTCTATCTTTTTGTGCGTTTGTGATTTATTTTCATTTGTGTGCTTAAAGATTTCATTTGCCTTTGTTTTTAGCTTCTGCATTGATTTTTGGCAAAAGTTTTTAAAACCCAATTCACCCCCCCTCTTGGGTTGCCATCACACCTAGGATTTCATTTGGTATCAGAGCAAAAGGCTCTTATTTAGGAATTTTTGAATTTTCAAAATTTTAAAAGAGAAAAAGTTTTTTTCTTGGCAACCCATGGATTTTCATCTTGGCCAATCACTTTTAGATCCACCTATTTTTTATGAAAATAATTTTGATAAATGAAAATTTCGTATGAGTTTCTTTTTAGAATCATTAGATTATAACATTTTGGATGTGCTTGAAAATGGTTTATTTTGTTCTAAAAAGAAAAGGGGGAAAATTGATTCCAAATTGGTTGATTTGAATGCTAAAGCTTTAGTCGCCATTTGTTGCTCGTTGTCTCCTCATGTATTTCAGAAATTTTCTAAATGTAAAAGTGCTTATGAAATTTGGGTTTAACTTGAAAATATCTATAAATCTCATGATTGTCATTTTGCATTTGTAGATTCTAATGCATCTCATATACATGCTTATGTTGTAAGTCCTAATGAGCATTTAAAGTCTTTTGCTATTGAAAAGGATTTCAACATTTCAATTTCCAACATGCAAAAGGAGATTGAATCTTTAAAAGAGGAAATTGATGATTTCTCGCTCAAAAATGATGCTTGGAATCAAATAAATGAAAACTTGATAAGTGCTAATTTTGATTTGACTCAAAGATGCAATTCATTTGAGAAAGAAAATGAAAAATTGGTTTTTGAAAGCAATGATTTGCAAGAAGAGAAGAAAACACTTGAAAATCATAAATCTTCTTGTGAATTTGTATGTCCTTCTGCATGTTGTGCTAAATGCAATTTTTGTGGTAGAATAGGACATTATAAAAGTGATTGTATGTTTAGGATTTTACCTAAAAATAAAATGGTATGGGTTGAAAAGGGTATTTCAGGTAAATCTAAACCAATTGGAACCAAGTTGGTTTGGGTTCCAAAGGCCCCAACCTAGTTTTCTATGCTTTTGCATTAGATCAGGGGCTTGTGCTTTAACTTGAATATCTTTATGATTTTGATAGTTTGTGCCCAAGGTTCTTGTTTAGATTGTTACATCTTTACCTTGGCAATGTGTTTTGATGACCCCCACATATATTCTATTTGCATTTCAAATAGGGGGAGATTTGATTTAGGGAAAGCTTGAAATTGTGTTATTTTTCAAAACCCCATTTATGTTTCTAAACCCTCCTTGTCTTGAATTTTATTTTTTAAATAGGGGGAGTTTTAGATTGTTTCATTCCTTGATTTAGGTGGAGCTATACATTGCATATTTTTAATCCCTTATGTTTAAACTTTCATTCCTTCTTTTTTTTAATACAAAGGGAGAGAAGTTTTAGGTAAATTGTGCTAAAATGTGGCAATCAGCTTGTGTGTTATCATCATAAAAAATGGGGAGATTGTAAGCCCAATAGTTCCCACCTTGGCAATCTTCTATGTTTTGATGACTCCAAACACAAGTTGATTTGTGTTGTATTTCTAATGTGTTTGATGTTGAAGTGCATGTGTTGGAGATTCAAGTAATCAAACACAAAAGTCAAGGACATTGCATGGATCGTGGCATGAATCAAATGGAGAAGATCATTTGAAGCCAAAGGAAGATGAAGGCTTGGAGCATTTCATGAAGACCTTGTGAAGCCCAAAGAATGGAAGAGATGATCCATAATGACAATGAAGACTTCAAGAGATGAAGACATTGAAGAAATTAAGTGTTTGTCAAGTCTTAGAATGTAAAAGTCCAATCCTTAGCAAGTACCTATGAGAGGACCAAGGAGCACTTAACAAAGGTTTAAAATGAACTTGAAAATGCATTTGAAAACTGAAGAAAATGAATTTGAAAACTTAGGACTAAAGCCCAAAGACCATAGCCCAAAGCCCTTGAATTTTATATGTTAAAATGGAATTTAACATGTGCCGGTCGACCGGGGTGTCCCGAGCAACCGTGGAAGGAGTACTGGAAATCCAACACTTGGCTTTCAATAGTGGGCCAGTCTACCGGGGTTATCCGGGCGACCGCGGAATGGCTTCTGTCGAAACAGAAACATTCCATCATGGTTGGGGGAGGGCGACCGCCAAGGGCCTGTCGACCGATGATAGGTTTTTTAGCTTAAATTTTGAGCGGACAGGTAGCCCTCGGTGGACGACCGCCATGGGGCCGGTCGACCGTGACGGTAAGATATTTGAAAATAAAAAAAAGGGCGTCCAATAGGGGCGGACGACAGTGGTGGCTCGGTCGACCATGCCGATCTGGCAAACTAGCTATTGGGGCTTGCGCAGGTTGACTTTTTCAACCCAGTTTTCACAGTTTTACGCCCAAACGGTCATATTTTCAAATAGGTTATATATATATGAGTTTTCGAACCCTCCAAAATAGATTTTCACATACCAAACCCTCATTGGAACATATCTAAGTGTGAGGAAACCTCATTGAGCCTCTTGTGAGCTATTTGTTAAGGATTGAGCATAGGATTTAACTTTGTACATCTTTGAAGAGAGAAAATTTGTGTGAGCTTGAGAGCTTCATCTACCCTTGAAGAGGGTTTTATATTTTCATTTTCTTTGATCATACATTGTATATTCGGCGAGTGCGAAGGGACGCGTCGCCTTCCCAAGAGCAAGTATTGGAGACGTGGAGCTTTCTCCGGTTCGTAGCAAGTCTTACGAAGCGGAGCCGAACCAAGTTGTAATTGGGTTGATTCCCCACCATTAAGGGAATCTGTAGTGAAATCACCAAGAAGTCTTGATGGAGTGGAGTAGGTCCTTGGTAGTGACTGAACCACTATAAATCTCTGGTGCACTCTTTCTATCTCTCTATCTCTTTGTGCATTTGTGATTTATTTTCATTTGTGTGCTTAAAGGTTTCATTTGCCTTTGTTTTTAGCTTCCGCATTGATTTTTGGCAAAAGTTTTAAAAACTCAATTCACCCCCCCTCCCTCTTGGGTTGCCATCACACCTGGGATTTCATATTATTTCAAGAGTATTTTAGTAAAAATAAGCCATATCTAGTTTTTGAGCGATTTCTATTTTTAGAATTTTGTCATTCATCTGTCACAAGTCTTGAGTCAGCTTCTTATTTTCCTTCTCTAACCATTAAGTCTCTAATCTGGCGCATTACCATTGTTGCAACTCGCCCTCACCCTCTTTTGAGAATTTTTACTGTGTACAATGTAAGTGGGACCTACTAATAGATGGTCCAATTTGAAATGGATAGTGACCGAGACATGGGAAATAGGATCCGAAGAACATTTCGAAATGGATCCAACCGACATGAGTGGGACATAGGTGGATCTGATTCGAAGTGAATCCGTTGATACCCCTACACAAAACAGCCCCACTTTCTCAGTCGAGTTACCAGAGACCAAATCTCTTTTGAATTCCCAGAGATCAAATTTCAGAAACCCACGAACATCTTCGGCGCAAAGCCCAATACACCACACCTAGCATACATGAAATTTCTTCTGGGATAAGTCATTAAGGCCATGTGTTAGGGGTAAAATCGGTATACCCGGTACCGACCCTCACAGCCACTTCCCAACACGCGGGTGGATCAACATAAACTCATATAAGGAACTATCGGTACTGGCTCACAACAAGCTACCCATAACGTTTCCCCCAAGACCGGCACTGACTCTAAGAAGGAACCAGACACGATTGAGGAAATCTCTCCATCGAGCAATCAATCCGAACAATCATTACGCCTAATGAAGTCCATATAAATTCGAAAGTTCCCACCAAGACCACAACGCACCATCTCCGCCCAGAATTCCAGGGAATCACGCCTCCACGATTATAACCGCCACCCATCACGCCTCACGTGGATAAAATCATGGGCACGACTAGCACCATGTACATCGTGGGTCTCCTCCCCTGTAAAAGGGCGTCTACACACTCAAGCAGGGGAATCAAAAAATTCATTCCCTTCTCCACTGGTTTGGTAACTTGTCTTAGCCCTCCACTGTTCATCAGCCTTTGTCTGTGTTGCCCATCTCTGACTTGAGTGTCGAAGTGGCCGTCCAGAGCCACAACTCCGGGCCCACTGATGCTTTTGGTAAGCCCAATGGTCTACTCTCCTATCTTGTTTTGATGATTCTAAACATAATTGATTATGTTCTTGAATACTAATCAATTTGCCTTGAAGTGTTGTGTTAAAATAGGTTGATCATCGAAGAAACCAACACTCCACATGGTCATGCTTGAAGATGTACCAAACAAGAGTCAAAGGAGCTAAGTGGAGCTCACATCATCTCTCAAGCAAGCATACACAAGTTGGAAGACCAATTGAAGACCAAGGCTAAAGAGAAGTTGAAGGTTCCCTAGATTTCATTGTACATCTTTTCTCTTTAGATTTATAAGTCAAGGCAAGGGATTTTCAAAAGAGTTTTTTCCAAAACACTTAAGAACTTAAATGGTTTAGTGAATGGTTATGTGGTGGACCAACATGTTGGGACCCTCATAACATTCCAAATTATCTTAGGAGTTGAGTTCCAAAAGCCCAAAATCAAATAGCAACAAAAAATATAAAAAGTCTGCTAATTTTAGGCTTCTCGGAACTCCGAGAAATGGTCCAGTAGTATTTTTCACTTCTGGCTATTTTCTCGGAACTCCGACAATTGTCCAGTAGAATTTTTCCATTCTCTGGCCGTTCTCTCGGAACTCCAAGAAATTGTCTCGGAACTCCGAGAACCTCGCAACAGCTCAAAATATAGCCGTTGGTTTTTGAATTAAAAATTGGTTTTTGATTTTTATAATCCCAGACGGTCATATTTTGTCAAGAGGCTATAAATACTCATTCAAGAGGATTATTTTCCTCTCTTGAATATTTGGAAAAACCTCCTTAAGCATTCAAACAAACTTGCAACCCATTTGAGCTTAAGAATTTGTTTTCTCCCCAAACTTGCCTTGCACTTGCAAATCTTTTGAGTTTGGATTTAGGGCTTTCAACTTGCAACCTACTTTGGAGAAGCATTCAAGGGACTACAACGTGCATCAAGCTTTCAAGAGAAGCCAAGCTATTCATCTTCTTTTCTTGTAAAGGTGGCTAGGACATCCTATCTTAATACCCTAGGGAGTATCGCTTAGAACTCGGCGAAGGAGAGTCGGTGTAAAGGTGTCAAGGGCATCCTCATTTAATATCCCTTTGAACTGTAATCGCCTCGGAGCCAGGTATCGTGGAGGTCTCACATAGTGAAAATCCTTAAGGACGATCTTAAGAAGAGTGGAGTAGGGCTTTGCCCGAACCACTATATATCGGTGTGTTCTTTCTTTTTCTTGCACTTTTATTCTTGATTTTGGTTTGGCATTTCATTTTGTTTTGATCTCATTTGAACTAACCAAAATCTAATCAAGAGAAGAAAAATCAAATTAGGTTCAATACTCAAATTTAAAAAGGCATAATTTAGTGTTAAAACCAATTCACCCCCCTCTTGTTTATTTCAATTGGTATCAAAGATTCTAAGAAAAATGGCAAACTACCCTCAACACCATGAAGGATACTCAAACACTAGGCCACCCTATTTTGATGGAACTAATTATGGATTTTGAAAAACTAAAATGAAAATCTTTTTAACTCAAGATTACCAAATGTGGAGAGCCATTCATACTGGATATACATTACCCACTAGAAATCTAAATGATTGGACCGAAGCCGAACAAGAATCCTCAAACTACAATGCCAAAGCCATGAATTCTCTAATTTGTGCTTTATCACCCGGAGAATTCAATAGAGTGTCAAACTTGAATTCGGCTAAGGAAATTTGGGACACCTTAGAAGTTACACATGAGGAACTAACCAAGTTAAGGAATCTAAAATGAATCATATTTTTAGGCAATATGAACTTTTTCAAATGACACCGGATGAAACTATTGCCGACATGTATACTAGATTCACTAACCTAGTAAATGGACTAAGGGGACTTGAAAAATAATTTTCAAATAGAGATCTAGTGACCAAAATCCTTAGATTCCTACCTTTATCATGGGAATCCAAAACCTTCGCAATCACCGAAGCCAAGGACATGAACACATTAAACCTAGATGAACTTATAGGGTCCTTGATAACCCATGAGATGATTTTCAAAACAAAAGCACCCGAAATTGAAAATAAAATTAAAAAAGAAAAAGGTGTTGCTTTTGCTTGCAATGTAGGTGATGATGAAGAGGCAAAGGAAGACATGGAAGATGAAGTAGCCTTCCTAACAAGAATGATCAAGTTCTTGCAAAAAGGAACATGGGAGGCATGAGAAATAGAAGGACCAATCCTCCATTCAAGAAGAAAGAAGAGCTCGGTGACGGATCATCTCAACCCCGATGCTATGGATGCAAGAAACTTGAACACATTCGTCCGGATTGTCCACTCAACAATGAGCCTACCTCAAACAATCGTTTCAAGAAAAGAGAAGGTAAGAAATGAATGACCGCCACATGGAATGAGGACAATGAAAGTGAAGGCGAACCAAATGATGGAGAAGATTGCTTGATTGCAAAGAATGTTTGTTTCATGGCCTCAACAAATGACAATCAAGAGGTAAATACTTTAAATGATGTCATTATTCTAAAAGAAGTTCTTGATTCCTTGTAAAGTGCACATGATGAACTTGAAATAGAACTTGATAAAAATGCATCACTTGAAAATTCTCTTTCTAACATGACAAAAGAATTTGGTTGGTTAAAGAAAGACCATGAATTTTTAGATGATGAAAATGAAAAATATAAAGTTGAAATTCATGATTTAATTGCTACTATCAAAATTTTGAATGAAAATCGACAAGAACTGTCTATTTAAAACAACAAGCTAAAGCATGAAAATAGTAAACTATCTCATGAACATAATGGGTTAAAGAAACTCTTTGAAAAATTCGAACATGGCTCACTAAAATTGGATAGGCTTGTTGATATTCAAAGATTGTCACATGATAAAAGTGGACTTGGACATAAATGGAAGACTACAATGTCAAACTATAAAAGTAAATTTGTAAAGGCTTCTTCTAGTGGTACTAAAACTTGCTTTTATTGTGGTCTAGAAGGACATTATAAAGTTGCTTGCATGTATGCTAAACAAGATAAAATCAAATTGAACTCTAAAGTGAAAATAAATGAGCTTAGCAAGATTAAGAAAATTTGGTTACCAAAGGGGTCTCACTTGCCTATTCACATGTAGGTATGCCCTAAAAGTCATAACAAGAAGAACACATGGTACCTTGATAGTGGATGCTCTAGACACATGACCGAAGATCTCACTCAATTTGCATCCCTATCACTCAAGGATGGTGGAGATGTTACCTTTGGAGATGATAAGAAAGGAAAAGTCAAAGGAGAATGCACCATAGGTAACTCTACCTCTCCCATACATGATGTACTTTATGTTGATGGCTTATCCCATAATCTTATTAGCATTAGTCAATTGTGTGACAATGGTTTTGAAGTAGTCTTCAACCCCAACAAATGCATTGTTAAAAATAAGATAGATGGAAAAGTATAATTCATAGGTTCTAGAGACAATTACATTTACACTATTGAACTAGATGATCTTATACTCCAAAATATAACTAGTCTTAATGCCATTAGTGAAGATTCTTGGTTATGGCATAGGAGGTTGGGTCATGCCGGAATGGATCTCATTTCAACCTTCTCCTCAAAAGACATTGTTAGAGGATTGCCTAAGTTCAAATACACCAAAGATCACATTTGTAGAACTTGTCAATTAGGCAAACAATTGAAGAGCTCATTTGCCCCTAAAAATATGATATCTACCACTTACCCATTGCAACTACTTCATATGGATCTTTTTGGACCAATGAAGACAAGTAGCCTAGGTGGAAAGAGGTACGTGTTTGTCATTGTGGATGACTACTCACGATATACATGGGTCATGGGTCATATTTTTAGCACATAAAGATGAAACCTATGAAAATTTTCTTAAGTTGTGTAATCAAGTCCAAAATGAGAAAGGTATTTCCATATCTTACATTGGGAGTGACCATGGAACGGAATTTGAAAATGTGCAATTTGACACTTACTGTAATGAACATGGCATCAAACATAATTTTTCTGCACCTAGGACACCTCAACAAAATGGGGTTGTAGAAAGAAAGAACCGAACCCTCCAAGAAATGGCTAGAACTATGTTGCATGAGAATGATCTCCCTAGATATTTTTGGGCGGAGGCGGTTAGCACCGCTTGCTATATCATAAATAGGGTATATATGAGGCCAATTGCTAAGAAAATACCATATGAGCTTTGGAAAAACTTGAAACCAAATATAAGCTACTTTAGAGTGTTTGGTTGTAAATGTTACATCTTGAACATTAGAGATAACTTACACAAATTTGATAAGAAGTCGGATGATGGCATATTCTTAGGATATTCTACACATAGCAAGGCATATAGAGTATTTAATAGAAGAACCCTAGTTGTAGAAGAATCCATGCATGTGACATTTGATGAAAGAGAGCCAACACCTCAAGAAATGCCACATGATGAGGATGAACCTATTGAACATCTCTTACCTAAGACAAATGCTCCTCCCCATGCATCTACAAGTAATAGATTACATAGTGAGGAAGTTGAGAATGTAGATGATGACTCATTGCCTAGGGATAGGAGAATATTGGTAGATCATCCTGAATCCCAAATCTTAGGTGATGCCACATCGCCGGTAAGAACTAGATCATACTATCGATGTGTGAGTAACAACTTGGCGTTCCTATCCGAATTAGAACCTAAGTCCATCAAGGAAGCCGAAAATGATGAATATTGGTTGATGGCTATGCAAGAAGAGTTAAGTCAATTCGAAAGGAACAAGGTGTGGAGGCTAGTGCCTAGGCCTAGTGATCATCCAGTCATTGGCACGAGATGGGTGTATAGAAACAAAATGGATGAAAATGGAATCATCACTAGAAATAAAGCTAGGCTTGTAGCTCAAGGGTACAATCAGGAGGAAGGAATAGACTATGATGAGACATTTGCTCCTGTTGCCCGTATGGAAGCTATTAAGATACTCTTGGCATATGCATCTCATAAAGGATTTAAACTATATCAAATGGATGTCAAAAGTGCCTTCCTAAATGGCTATATCCAAGAGGAAGTGTATGTTGAGCAACCTCCAGGTTTTGAAGACTTCAAACATCCAAATCATGTCTTCAGGCTTGATAAAGCTTTATATGGGTTGAAGCAAGCTCCTAGAGCTTGGCATGAGAGGCTTTGCACATTCCTAGTGGAAAAAAGGTTTTGAGATGGGAAAGGTGGATAAAACATTATTTATCAAAAGAGAAAATCAAGATATCCTCCTTGTCCAGATTTATGTGGATGATACAATCTGTGGCTCAACAAATCAAAAAATGTGTGATGAATTTGCAACTCTAATGAAAAATGAATTTGTAATGAAAAATGAATTTGAAATGAGCATGATGGGTGAGTTAACCTACTTCTTAGGACTCCAAATTTAACAATACCAAAATGGGATATTTATAAATCAAGAAAAATATACAAATGAATTATTAAAGAAGTATGTCATGGATAGCAGTAAGACATCAAGAATTTCCATGAGTACAACTGCTAAGCTAGAAAAGGATGAATTTGGCAAATTTGTAGATCAAAAGATGTATAGGGGTATGATAGGTAGCCTACTCTATTTGACAGCCAGCAGACCAGACATTATGTTTACTATCTGTCTATGTGCTCGATTTCAATCGGATCCAAAGGAGTCTCACCTATCGGCAGTCAAGAAGATCTTCAAGTACTTAAGAGGAACCCAAAGTCTGGAACTATGGTATGAAAGATCTACTGCCTTCACTCTCATTGGATATTCAAATGCAAACTTCGCTGGATGTAGAGTGGATAGGAAAAGCACTAGTGGGACTTGTCAATTCTTGGGCAAATCACTTGTTTCTTGGTTTAGCAAGAAACAAAATTCAGTAGCTCTGTTCACAACAGAAGCAGAATATGTGGCAGCTGGAGCTTGCTGTACACAAGTCCTATGGATGAAAAGCACAATGATGGACTATGGAATTAAAATGAAAAATATTCTCATCCAATGTGACAATACTAGTGTTATAAGCTTAACAAAGAACCCCATACAACACTCTAGAACAAAGCATATTGAGATTAGGCACCACTTCATTAGAGATCACTCACAAAAAGGAGATATTTGCTTAAAATATATCAACACTGAGGAACAATTGGCTGATATCTTTACAAAACCCCTTACTGATGATAGAATATGTTGTATCCGAAGTGCCTTGAACATTTGGAGTGCGGATCAAGTCAAAGAAATTGCCAAATAAATACTTTGCGCCTTTCAACAGCTTATCTATAAAGTATATATATATCATCCTTGTATGGTAGTATCTGCATGAATGAGATGTCAAACATTAATCTTAAAAATTACTCAATTGGTACTCTTAGCCTTCTTAGTTCTCTAAGATGGAGAGGTACCTTCACCTTAATTAAAATACCTAACAAATTGACAATATGTCAACATCTCGATCATGAACAGGTATATGTGCATTACTTGGCTACATATTTTATACCATAAGCATTGATTTAGGGGGAGTACCTAACTCAATCTTCATTCACTCCTAAATTGCTCTACATTTTAGTTCGCCCTTTCTGTCGATGACAAAAGGGGGAGAAGTTTGAATTTGATTATCTATTCAATTGCCTATATGCACTATATGCTTTTACTTTTTATCATTTATCAGTGTGAATATATTGAGAGGGAGTTCCTGCATTCACCTGCCTATTATGTCACTCCACACACACCTCATAATCAATTTTGTTTGTCATCATAAAAAAGGGGGAGATTGTAAGCCCAAGGGTCTACTCTCCTATCTTGTTTTGATGATTCTAAACATAATTGATTATGTTCTTGAATACTAATCAACTTGCCTTGAAGTGTTATGTTAAGATAGGTTGATCATTGAAGAAACCAACACTCCACATGGTCATGCTTGAAGATGTACCAAACAAGAGTCAAAGGAGCTGGAGTCACATCATCTCTCAAGCAAGCATACACAAGTTGGAAGACCAATTGAAGACCAAGGCTAAAGAGAAGTTGAAGGTTCCCTAGATTTCATTGTACATCTTTTCTCTTTAGATTTATAAGTCAAGGCAAGGGTTTTTCAAAAGATTTTTTTCCAAAACACTTAAGAACTTAAATGGTTATGTGGTGGACCAACATGTTGGGACCCTCATAACATTCCAAATTATCTTAGGAGTTGAGTTCCAAAAGCCCAAAATCAAATAGCAACAAAAAATATAAAAAGTCTTCTAATTTTAGGCTTCTTGGAACTCCGAAATTTTTCTCGGAGCACCGAGCTCGGAACTCCGAGAAATGGTCCAGTAGTATTTTTCACTTCTGGCCATTTTCTCGGAACTCCGAGAAATTGTCCAGTAGAATTTTTCCATTCTCTGGCCGTTCTCTCGAAACTCCGAGAAATTGTCTCGGAACTCCGAGAATTTCTCGGAGCTCCGAGAACCTCGCGACAGCTCAAAATATAGCCGTTGGTTTTTTAATTAAAAATTGGTTTTTTATTTTTATAATCCCAAACGGTCATATTTTGTCAAGAGGCTATAAATACTCATTCAAGAGGATTATTTTCCTCTCTTGAATATTTGAAAAAACCTCCTTAAGCATTCAAACAAACTTGCAACCCATTTGAGCTTAAGAATTTGTTTTCTCCCCAAACTTGCCTTGCACTTGCAAATCTTTTGAGTTTGGATTTAGGGCTTTCAACTTGCAACCTACTTTGGAGAAGCATTCAAGGGACTACAACGTGCATCAAGCTTTCAAGAGAAGCCAAGCTATTCATCTTCTTTTCTTGTAAAGGTGGCTAGGACATCCTATCTTAATACCCTAGGGAGTATCGCTTAGAACTCGGCGAAGAAGGAGAGTCGGTGTAAAGGTGTCAAGGGCATCCTCATTTAATATCCCTTTGAACTGTAATCGCCTCGGAGCCAGGTATCGTGGAGGTCTCACATAGTGAAAATCCTTAAGGACGATCTTAAGAAGAGTGGAGTAGGGCTTTGCCCGAACCACTATATATCGGTGTGTTCTTTCTTTTTCTTGCACTTTCATTCTTGATTTTGGTTTGGCATTTCATTTTGTTTTGATCTCATTTGAACTAACCAAAATCTAATCAAGAGAAGAAATTCAAATTAGGTTCAATACTCAAATTTAAAAAGGCATAATTTAGTGTTAAAACCAATTCGCATAGTGTTAAAACCTGCATCAAGCCTGTGAGCGCAGGATCATAGGCTTGACCAGGCTAGTACGTGCAGTCAGATTTTGAGCACCAACAGATTGGCGCCATCCGTGGGACCTCGATGCCAAAATCTAAAGCTTCGAAAGCTCCCTCTCAACCTAACGAAGCAACGAGAAAGCAGAAAAGTCAGCGAAATAAAGATCAACCGGTGGAAACGGGAGAAATGGTTGTCTCCAGTGATACTCCAGTCACCATGACAGCTCTCAACCAATTCACTCAACAACTGGGAGACGTCACTAGCTCCCTCCAGTAAGTGCTACAAAGACTCCCTCCTCATCCGGTAGCCACACCACCACCCGCGGAATCACCCAAGGAAGAAGTTCCTCCCCTCGATGTTGCGGAAGAGCGAGAATCCTCTGAAAGACGGAATCCCCAGAATAGGAGATCCCACCATCGCCAACAAGGATCCGCTTCAATTACTGGTCCACCGCCAAATCACTGCCATACGAACTACCAACGGGGGCAGATGATCCAACGGCAGAACCGACGCTGGCAAATTTCGCTCAAGTGCCTCCTCCCTCTTACAGAAATCCAATTAGGAACAATCGCCCAACAAACAACTCTGTTGCCGTCGCCGATCTCCAACGCCAGATAAAAGAACTTCAACAACAAATGAAAGGACCGTGCGACTCGGACCTCCTAGCGGAATGGGACAGCGAGATCGCCTCCCCGTTTGTCCAGAGAATCGCCGACGCAGACATTGCAACGAACTTTGAAATGCCGCGCCTTGATTTGTACGATGGAACAACTGACCCCTTGGAGTTCCTCCGAGCCTATCACCGGGCGATAGTACTCAGGAACGCTTCCGATGCCACGATGTGCAAGGCCTTTTCCGCCTATTTAAGGAAAGATGCGAGCAACTGATACAGTAGGTTGAGGCCAACCTCCATTGAGACATTCCATGAACTCGGGAAAGAATTTGCCACCTACTTCGTGAACAGTCGGTCTCGACAGAAGTCCGCTGACACTCTTCTGGCTCTGAGGCCAAGACGAGACGAAACGCTCTAGAAATTCATTAGTCGGTTCCGTTCAGAGCTTCACCAAATTAAGGAACCCAATTTCGATATGGTCCGTTCCGCTCTTCGTCCCACTATTCGGAACTGTGACATGAAAGTCTCCTTGAACGTCAACCCCCCTCCCCCCCCCCCCCCCCCCGATCTTCAAGAACTCATGGCT
Source organism: Tasmannia lanceolata (assembly GCF_043159265.1). Classification (NCBI taxonomy): domain Eukaryota; kingdom Viridiplantae; phylum Streptophyta; class Magnoliopsida; order Canellales; family Winteraceae; genus Tasmannia; species Tasmannia lanceolata. The sequence goes on along the minus strand of NW_027518695.1, from coordinate 62,888,024 downwards.
ACCGCGGATCGGTATATAAACAACGAAGAATCGTTTGCCATGGAAAGAGAGTTAGAGATTGCCTGGGGAGGTGAAAACCGGAAAGATGACTCTAGGGTGGGGCCGAATCACAAGCAAGCACGACATAATGATCGGCCGAGCCATCGAGCCCCAATTCCTCCATTCGAGAAAGTCAACTACACCCCACTAAACACAATGGTGTCCAACATCCTGTATGAAATCCGGGACAGAGAACTCATACGCTGGCCCGAAAGAATGATGAATACAAGGAAGAAGAAAAGCTCCGAAAAGTATTGTCATTATCATCAGGATCACGGCGACACAACCGACAGTTGCTATCAACTCAAGAACGAAATTGAAAGACAAGCGGGCCTCAGTCGGATCGACCGCTATCTCCAGAACCCGCCAAGAAATCAGCAACATCCCCAATCAGAAATCCACTGACCCTCAGGCAAACGTCGGTCCCCTGCCCGCAAGCGCTCTCCCGGTCACAAAGCGGAGAGCAGTCATCAGAAAACACTAGACCGGGGACCGAGGCGCCACAATAGCAGGAAATATTGATACCCGCTTTTGGAGGACCAACCGAGGAAGGATGCGCGCTTTATGGAGGACAGATCAACTACGTAGAAACCCCCGCAAAGAAACCATGGCCGGACCCAGACAACAATGTGCCTATCACCTTCACGGAGAAGGACTATGAAAAGATAGAGCGACGTCACGATGATGCTGTCGTAGTCCGACTCGTTGTCGCCAACTTCAACGTGAGCAGGATACTTGTAGATACCAGGAGTTCCGTCAACATCCTTCACCAAACCGCCTTCGATGAAATGCATATCGGCAAGGATCGCCTAGAGCCGGTAGACTGGTCCATCTTTGGATTCTCGGGAGGAGAAATCAAGGTGTGGGGAAAGATCAAGCTACCTGTGACCTTTGGGACCTACCCCATCCAACGAACCATCATGCAAACCTTCTTAGTGGTTCGAGTACCTTCAAACTACAAAGGGATCATCGGTAGGCCGGCGCTGAACGAGTTGGGGGCAGTGGTTTCCACTGCCGAAACCACTGCCCACTTAAAGATAAAATACCCCACCAAACAGGGAATTGGAGAAGTCAAAGGCGACCAAGAAAAGGCCCGCGTTTGTTATGCCGACCTGTTGAAGAAGAAGAAAGCCGCCAAAGAAACTTTCTCCATCGGAGGTCCCAACCCTCGGATTGAGATGAAGAGGGGAGAACCGGTCGAGGAGCTCATAAAAATTCCCCTTTTCTCGGAATCTGAGGACCAGACAGTCCAAATAGGCTCCCTCCTCTTAGGTAAGCCCAGGGCCGACCTAGTCGAGTTTTTGGAAACTAACTCGGATGTCTTTTCTTGGTCCGCTTCAGACATGCAAGGAATCCCTTCTGACATGGCAGTTCACAAGTTGAATGTTGACCCAAGTTCTAAACCGGTCAAACAAAAGAAACATAATTTCACCAAGGAGAGACATAAGCATATCAAGGAGGAAGTAAACAAACTCCTTAGCGTCTGGTTCATCAGAAAAATCCGCTATCCAGAGTGGCTTGTCAACGTCGTAATGGTCAAGAAGAAGTCTAACGGGAAATGGTGTATCTGCATTGATTTCACCGACCTTAAAAAAGTGTGCCCAAAGGATTGTTACCCTCTCCCGTGGATCGACCATCTTATTGACGCCACCGTCGGGCACAAGATGTTGAGCTTCATGGACGCCTTCTCCGGCTATAACCAGATTCAAATGTACAAGCTTGATATTTCGAAGACTTCCTTCGTCACCGACCAAGGATTATTCTGTTACGAGGTCATGCCTTTCGGCCTCAAGAACGCGAGCGCCACATGCTCGTGAAAAGTCTTGAAGGTCGAAATCATATATCCGACCTTGAAGAAGCATTCACTGTGCTCCGTCGTAACCGCATAAAACTGAACCCCGCTAAATGCGCCTTCGGGGTCACGTCTGGAAAGTTTCTAGGTTTTATGGTCAGCCAGCGGGGAATTGAAGCCAACCCCTAGAAGATAAAAGCACTCCTTGAAATTACCTCCCCCCCCCCGAAGGAAGTTAGGGAGGTCCAGAGACTCACCAGCAGAATCGCAGCCCTCAACAGATTTATGTCTAAATTCGTCGAGCGATGTCTGCCCTTCTTCAAAACTCTTAGGAATGTCAAAGATTTTTAGTGGACGGACGAGTGTCAAACGGCCTTCGAGCAGTTGAAGCCATATCTCCAGACTCCTCCATTACTCTCCAAGCCAGTACCGGGTGAAGATTTGTACTTATACCTGTGGGACCCAGTATTTTCCTGCGTGCATGATGCGGCAGGGAATCACCACATCGGGTTCTCTGGGAGTGTTAGTTTGACCTGCGTTTCTTGCGATCTGTGGACCGGGGTCCTAACTTCGCAAGAAAGAGAAACACAGAATCACCACCTAGGTTAGGGCCTAAGACCCGTGCCTGTTCTTCCAACGAAATTAGTAGCGGTACTCGACTTTCATCTGAAGAATAATAACCAAAAGGGGTTCTTTTGCTCTGGGCGTAGAACTGTGGGACCCGATCCAACGAGAGGAGTGGGGCGCGAGCCGCCACGCTCTCTCTTGGTCTCTCGTACCCACGCGAATGGCGTGTGCTTTTTATTATTGATTTTAATTACCCAACCAAGTAGGCAGCAACCAAGCCATAAGGTGCAAACAAACGTGCAACCCAGTACCCATAAGGGCAGGGGTAAGCCGCCGAGCCTAGCAATGTGTGATTTAATTCATCTTTTCCGTGAACTTGAGATCACTAAGGCAATCCGAATTCCACACAAAAGAGAGTGAAAGAGTCGCCACCTAGATGAGGGATCTAGGACCCATAATTGACCAGAAATCTAGACTCGTTACCTGGTTACGAGAATGGAAGGTATGGGGAGTTACCACCACATGCACCATTCCTGTCCGATAATCAGTCTTCAATTCCAAAAGTTAACTCTTTTGAATTTCTTTTAAATGGCTCTTTTAACTCTATATTAATGTGCGAATTACGTGACATGCATCCTAAGATCTAATTTCAATGTATTCCCTAATGTGTATCTTGATTTTCTTAATTTGTTTGTTTCAATCTATGTGAATATTCTCCTAAAATGCTAATTTGAGGGAAATCCTATAGATTTTAATTAAGAATTTATAAAAAAAACTAATATACAAAACTCCACCATTTGTGTGTAGGGCCGACTCGTGATTGGTATGCCATCAAGCATCCAAGCTGCCTACGTACCCAAGCCTCACTGGGATCAGAGTCGACGTAGTTCGGTGCACCTAAACTAAGCTACTTTTGCCTAACTCATATAGGAAACCGATCTAGACTGGATTGACTGTTTCAAAAGTTTTAAGAGAAATTATTTAGTTCAAGTTGAAGATTTTATTATCCTAGGACTTCATCTAAGATGCTACATGGTCCTAGCTAAGTGCAAGACATCCCTTTGACTAATACAGGTTAACCTATATCCTAGGTAACTAGGCCATCTTATGGGAAAATTGGGTTACTAGTGTAACTAGATCTATGGCACGGTTGCTATCCATAGCAAGCGGCAATGATGAGGCTGGACTCCTACCTCTAGGACTCCCTAAAACCTAGGACATTACGTGACGTCAGTATTCCTAAAGGGGCCCTAAAGGTTCCTACGATAGGAGACCGCAATCCAACGGTTCCACAGATATGGATCTGTGGGACCCGATCCCGCGAGAGGGGTGAGGCGCCGCTACACTCTCTCTTGGTCTCTCGTACCCACGCGAATGGCGTGGGCTTTTTATTATTGATTTTCATTACCCAACCAAGCGGGCAGCAACCAAGCCATAGGGTGCAAACAAACGTGCAACCCAGTACCCATAAGGGCAGGGGTAAGCCGCCGAGCCTAGGAAGGTGTGATTTAATTTATCTTTTTTGTGAACTTGGGATCACTAAGGCAATCCGAATTCCACGCAAAAGAGAGTGACAGAGTCGCCACCTAGATGAGGGATCTAGGACCCATAATTGACCAGAAATCTAGACTCGTTACCTGGTTACGAGAATGGAAGGTATGGGGAGTTACCACCACATGCACCATTCCTGCCCGATAATCAGTCTTCAATTCCAAAAGTTAACTCTTTTGAATTTCTTTTAAATGGCTCATTTAACTCTATATTAATGTGCGAACTACATGACATGCATCCTAAGATCTAATTTCAGTGTAATTCCTAAATGTGTATCTTGATTTTCTTAATTTGTTTGAATTCAATCTAAGTGAAAGTTCTCCTAAAATTCTAATTTTATGGAAAATCCTAAGTGATTTAATTACTTTTAATTTAAGGATTAATGTACAAAACCCCACCACTTATGTGTGGAGTCGACTCGGGCTTGGTATGCCACTCAAGTATCTAAGTTGCCTACGTATCCCAGCCTCACTGGAATCAAAGTCGATCGTAGTTCGATGCACCTGAACTAAGCTACTTATGCCTAACTCATCTAGGACACCGATCTAGACTGGATTTACTGTTTTAACAGTTTAAGAGAAATTATTTAATTCAAGTTGAAGATTTTATTATCCTAGGACTTCATCTAAGATGTTATATGGTCCTATCTAAGTGCAAGACACCCCTTAGACTAATGCAGGTGAACTTACATCCTAAGAACTAGTTGTCCTATGAGAAAAGTGAGGTGACTAGTGTAACTAGATCTATGGCACGATTGCTATCCATAACAAACGGCCGTGATGAGGCTGGACTTCTAACTCTAGGACACCCTAAAACCTAGAACACGACATAACATAAGTGTTCCTAAAGGGGGATCTAAAGATTCTTACGATGGAGACCGCAATCCAACGGTTCTGAAAGCACTGATCAAATGATCTTAATTTATTAAGTAAATAATTTTCAATTTTTTAAAGATTTTCGATTCCTAACATCTAAGGAATACCAAAGGCTCTATGGTTGGCAAATTTCAGCCTTGAGTTGCATCCATTGAAGCCATCGTGCTCTCAATCTTTGTATAATTTAACACATAAATTATAGTATATTATTCCCTGGCATGATTCTCAGGATTTTCGTGGACAGTGGACCTCGGAGCCAACAACATACTATAATTTACATGCTCAAATTATGCAGGAACGATCACAATTAGTATATGATTATGAATGCGATCTCGGCAATTAAACCGTCACAGCATAGTCAATTTACAAAGGGAATCTATAACCTCTAGGGTTTCTGTTTTAAACAATTTTAAGGTAAAATATATGATGAAAAATTAGGATTTTCTGGAAGTTTTCACTGACTTTTGTGTTGATTTGCTATTAAGTTGTGATTTATTAACATTAAGACCAGATTGCTAGGATTACACAATAACCCTAAGCAATCAAACTCCAAATTCATTGCAAATTTTTCAGTAACAAGATAGGAATGAGTTTAGACTACTGGAAGAGTTTCATGAATTTTGAATAAGTTTTGCTATCAATTTCCGAATTTTCAAAATTTAGGTCAGATTGCAAATTAATAAATCAACTTATAGCATAAGAATCTCAAATCAAGTAAAACTACTATAGTATAGATAGAATCATGGTATTAGACTACTATAAACATTTCAAAGGTATTTATCAAGATTTGATGCCAATTACAATTCACACAAAATTCAGATAAAAGCAATGAATCAATTAAAAAGTAGATTAAATGATATCCTAAAATCATGTACAAATTTCAGTAGATATAAAATGGTTATATGATTTAATGTCAAAATTTCAAGACCTAATAATGAATGCGCCTCCATAAAATTGATTTTTGAATAAAAAGGGAATTTCGTTTCCTAGGAAGTAAAAGCCATTTTTTTAAAAGAAAATTGTGAAATCATATTAAACCTTTGTAAAATATTTTAAACTTTTTTGACTAACCTTCTAATGGCCTGAACTACTGGTTTGTAGGAAAAAGATTCAAATTTTCATTAATTAAATATAAAAAAGAATTACGACACATAAAACGAAGAAGCGATTAGAAAACAAATAAAAAAGCCTTTGTTCGAAAAAATAATTTCATGAAAAATTCAATTTATTATTGAACATTAATTTTGGAGAATTTCATCAATTTTTAAAACCTTTTGATATTTATTAAAAATGGCTGAAATTTAAAATAATTTAAAACCGGATTAAAAAAATTCAAAAAAATCCAAAAAATTTTGGGTGATCTGGAAAACTAACATTTGGTTCGTAAACAAGATTTCACAAATTTTGGACATGGTTTGATATACTTTTGGCTTCGTTCATCAAGAAATAACCCTTGTCGGGGTTATATTTTGAAAAATAGAATAAAAATTAAAACGGCGAAACCGCGATTGGAAATTAAGTTTCTAGTATTATTTTATTTTATACAAATCCCAAAAAATATCAGTTTTTAAAGAAACCCACGTTTTCAAACACTTGCTTTGATAATCCCATTTAAATCAATATTGAATAAAAAATGAAAGAAAATCATTATTAAATGGAGGAAAATTAATTTTTTTGTCAAATTTTGGATTTTGAAAAATTATAATCTATATTATAACATACTGGAATTTCAAAAAAAATTCATTGATTTGATCTATCAAAAGTAAAACCCTAGCATGCTTTTCTATTTTTGATATTACAAAGATAAAGATCATACCGTTGATCTCGCTCCTGTCTCTAGGGTGCGTAGATCCGAGATATATGCTTTGTCGCACCTTTTTATATGATGAAGAAGACAAAAAAAACACCCCAATGATCCTTAATGTGTGATTTGTTGAAGAAGAAAAGGGAATTCAATAATCCCTTTTGTGAAGAACCCTTGAAAGAGATGAACACACTTCAAGAGAGAAGAGATTTTTTTCTCTTTTTTTTTTTAGGAGAGAGAAAAATGACGAATTTGGGTTTTTTTTTAATTTTTCCTAGGATTTTTTGCTTTGATTTTTATACAAAAAAGCTAGGGTTAAGAGAGAAATAATAGTTTCCAATGTGAGAGCTCCCTTTTTGGCTTGTTTCCAATTTTTCCTCTTGCTTTCTGTCTTTCTTCCTTTTTTCCAAATTGGATTTGATTCTAATCTTAATTTATTGTCAATCAAGACATGCTATTCTCATTCCACATTGCTTCTTTGGGAGAAAATATTTTTTAAGTAATCATTCATCTTTTCCTTCTTTCCTTCTTTTCTTTTTTTTATTCTTTTTATTTTTCTTTTAACAAATATGATGTCACCATTGTGACATCATCAAGGTTGGGTGCTCAACTCATGTGGGTCAGCCATGTGGGGCTCCCACTATGGTGGTTGACCCATATAGGTGAACCCACATGAGCTCCATCTTTGCGGGCTTTAGCCCAATGGGCCATTTCACACGGGTTTCGGGTTTTTCCATAAAAATTCAATAAAATCTTTCTAAATTCAACATTCTATATATTGACCTAACCCATTTGACATTTATGGTGCATCCCTCACACATGATCGGACCATTTTTTTTAAAAAATAACTTTTCGGACCAACATGCCCATATTTGACTGTTAGACATCCAAATGCAACCAAAATACCCTCAGATTGGTTCACCCCTAAAGGAAAAAATTAAAAATGAAAAGTCTTTGTGGTCAAACTTCAAAAATAGAAACTTTGAAAATTGGGTCCTTTCGGTAAGCAATATTAAACATGATCATTTGGTATTCCCTAAAAATACCCAAAATGCCCTCAACACTTAGAATTTCCAAATTAAGCGAAAATCCTGAGAAATTCTAAATTTATTAGGTTTTCCAAAATTCAGAAAATCATTCATAATCTCTCAGACATATTTCGGAGATCAAAAGAATTACACAAGAAAAGACCAAATTACCCCGAGGTGCTAGAATTTGACGAGACTAGGGAAAACCCTGAGAAATTCCAACAATAGCAGATTTTTGAAAATTTATAAACGGACTCAAGATTTCTTAGACACAATTTAGGGACCAAATATGATATGTTGGAAATGTCTAAAATACCCCCGAAGTGCAAGACTAAAAAAAAATCTTGAGAGATCTAAATTTAGCAGGTTTCCCAAATCTTACGAAATTACTCCCAATCCATCAGTCGTACCCTCGAGATGGTTTTAGATATATGAGAAATGATTGAAATATCCATAAGATGATGAAAATGTGGAAGCCCTATGAGTTTCTAAAAATAGCAGCTTTTTCAAAATTTGTAAAATCACTCAAGATTTCTCAAATATAACTCGGGGGTCAAACAAGACACATCGGGAATGACCAAAATACCCCTGTAGTGTAAAAATGGGCAAAAATGAGGCAAACCCCAAAAATTCTAAAAATAAAAGTTTTTTCAGTTGGTTGGAAACTTGAATTTTCATCTTCTAGATACCATTGGAACACCCTAGAAACCTTTAGGATCGTGAATCAACTTCAGAATTCCTTCAACGAGGCAAAATCTACACTAAAATGCACAGATGCTTAATCTTAGGTGGAATACGGACTCGAAACTTGACAAACTACCAAATCATTTGCTTTTTAAAGTATACCAAAATGGGGGTGTCTACAGATGCCCTTCTTTGGCAGAGATGACGTAGTCATCGAATACCAAAGCAAAAGTGACAGAGCCATTTTGCGCAGCTTTAAATAACAAAGGACTCTAGACAAAATGCAACCTAGACGCAAACATATACTCCCTAATGAGATATCATTTTCGAATGGATTCTGAATAGAATGAACAAAGATCGTTCTCAAACGGTTTTTAGAAGAAAATGAGACACGGTTCACAAGCGAGCTCAAGGAGGATAAGAGATCATTCACAAATGGACTTGGAAAACGAGACACCGTTCACAAATGGACTCAAAGATGATATGGGGCCATTCACAAATGGACTCGGAAAATGAGACACCATTCACAAACGGGCTCAAGGAGGATATGAGACCATTCACAAATGGACTTCGAAAATGAGACACTGTTCACAAAAAGGCTCAAAGAGGATAAGAGACCATTCACAAATGGACTCGGAAAATGAGACACCGTTCACAAACGGGCTCAAAGAGGATAAGAGGCCATTCATAAATGGACTCGGAAAATGAGATACTGTTCACAAACGGACGGGTAGAAGATAAGAGGCCATTCCCAAATGGACTCAGAAAATGAGACACCGTTCCCAAACGGGCTCGAAGATAAGAGACCATTCTCAAATGGATTCGAAAAATGTTATACCGTTCACAAACGGGCTCGAAGAATTTTAAGAGACCATTCCCAACTGGACTCGAGAAATGAGACACCGTTCCCAAACGGGCTCGGAGAAGATAACAGACCATTCCCAAATGGACTCGGAAGATGAGACACCGTTTCCAAACGAGCTCGAAGAAGAAAATATTCCTAAATGGATTCGAAAAATGAGGCACCATTCCCAAACAGGTTCGAAGAAGATAAGAGACCATTCCCAAACGGACTCGAAAAATGAGACACCGTTCCCAAACAGGCTCAAAGAAACGAGATAGCTTCGATTGATGAATTCAACAACGAAGAATTTAGAGATTTTTCATGAATTTGAATTTGACGTAAGACTGGATTTGATGAATTTTAGATTTTTTGAACTCAGTGAAATTAGGGATAATAGAGATCGTGCCCGATAAAGGTATTGGAAACTAAGACTTTGACGAATGATGAGACGACAAACCTTACGAACGAAGAAGCATGACTAACGAGAATGGTTTAGGAACACTTTAATGAAGCTTCAACAAGATTTTTCGCAAAGAGACTGTTGGTCTTGTCTTCTGGGGATTTTGATAACTGAAACCTTGATCTAAATACTTGAAATTGGTAATCTAGAACAACGGCTCTCTTGGATACTAACATGAAAAAGTGGGATTTGCCTCTTGACAGGTGTTTAGATAAACATTTCTTGACCAGGACAGTATTTAACTAACTGGAAAGAAATTCTGAATTTTAATGGTTTATCTTTCTGAGAAATTGGCTCAACCACCATTGCATCTGAGGTTCTTCCAAGCTTAAGGTGCCTCCCTGGGGTATGATCTTCTTACTGGAACTGGGCTTTCTGATGTTTCTACTTCTGAATTCTTCTGAGTTGATCTTCTTTGAAATGAAGCTGTTTGACTAGATCCTCGAGCTCTTTCAGGTACAATCGCAGAGAGCTGATGAGGCCCGGCCTCCTTCACCGAGACAGTTGCATCAGTTGGATATAAGGACGATGATTGACTCTTTCTAAAGAGAAAACTTAGCTAAAAGGCACTACTCAAAGGATTGAGGAGCTCTGAAGGAGTGAACTTAGAATAACAAAGATTGACTGACTATACTGACAAATAGAGTGATGCTTCTGACTTAGTTAATATTTTGTTTGGTAAGTCTATCCTTTCGAGGAATATTTTCTCAATTGGTAAACACTGGACTTTTTCCTTCAAACAGTAATGCCTCAAGGATTTAATTATGACTCCTAAGATTGCTTAGCTCCAATGCCCCCAGTTTTGAGGATGGCACTTGAATTTGCCTGAACTTCTGTTGATCTTCAGTCTTGATACCGACTGTAGCCTTCTTATAATGATTCTCTTACCGTGACCAAGTCACCTCTTCGGGGTTTTTAACTTGGCGGACCGTGTTAGCCTTAACTTTTGCCTGAACCACCTTTCTAGGTTTTCAATCTAGCAGGCTATCCCATTAGCTTTTGCCTAAGCCACCCTTTCGGGTTTTCAACTTAGTAAAGGAATGATCTTAAATTTTACCTAGACCGCCCTTTCAGGTTTTCAGTCTAGCAGATCTTCAAACTCCATTCTTTTTCTTTCTTTTTCACTTTTTGTGTTTCGGGACCTAGATCATTCATTCTGAACACCGAAAGGACTTTATAGGTAGGATAGGGCTTTTCAAAGAATGGCTTAAGGTTCAACGAAGATTTCAACCGAACCTTTGAATAGGTTGCCTACGTATCCCAGGGTAGGAATCATGTCGTGCGTAGTTCAGGGCGAATGCCCCTAGTTTGAAGATAAATTGTTTGAAGGTTAATTAATTTTTCTTTTTTTTCTTTTTTTCTGGAATGATTGACTTCTCTTCTTTTGGAACTTGTCCCTCTTTTTTTCTGGAACGATTGAATTTCTTTTCTTTTTTTGAATCGACCGAACTCGGTTTAACTGAGCTGCCTATGTACCCCAGTGTAGGGATCAGGTCTTGCGTAGTTCAAAGCAGATACCCCTAGTTTGATGAGTTTTGAAGGAAATTTCATTCAGGCTCAAAGGGTTTGCAAACCGGTATTCTTTTGACACTAGGTTATGATTTTGGGATTTATTCGGCCAAAGGAGGCCTCCCAATGTTCAGATTGGGAATCGATCTAGGTTACTAGAGTTCCTCTGGTACTTTTTCTTTTCTTTTTTCGAAGTTCGACGGTATTTTTCGGTAACAGATAATGATTCTTCTTCCTTCTGGATATTAATAAGTACTTTGACTTTGAGGGTGCGTACTGGTTTTTGGATATCCTTTCATCCTTGAATCAGTGACTCTTGATATTTTGATGATCCTCTGAAATTATTGCTCTTGCACTTTTCATATTGAATTCGATGGCTTTACATCACTGGTGAAACCAGTGACCAGGGCCATTGACTCGAGATACGAAAGTTGTTTCCAATCCATGCCCCTTATATAGCATGTGACATTCACTTCCTTCATTCCTTCTTGAATCTTCTATCTAGGTCTTTCTCTTGGCATTAATGGTAGCGCTTACTTGACCATCTCTTTATTCTCGAAATAGGTTTATCAATTCCTCACACTCTTTAGAGGGTAATGTATTTTCAATCAGCATTCACTGAATCAAAGTTTCAGTGCCAATGTTTATCACTTCAATTTCATTTTTGAAAGGTTGGGATTGGCGCTCCTCCTCTTGTTCAAGTAATTGTTGTGACTCAAGTGGAGTTTCATCAATTTTGTTCTCATTTGAGGAGGGAGTCTTACTTTAAGATCAGAAGCATACTTAAGAAACAGACACAAATGAACTATTGGGACTGAAATTTTATTTAAAGAAAAAGCTATTACATCTGACGACCTATCCTGAACATGCTCAAGATTCACAACTCTAAATAAAAAGAAAAGCAAAAGATAACTCGCCTGGACTAGGCATTGACCTTGAACTGTAAAACCGGACTCAACAATTGTGCTGACCATGATGACTGACTCAACATAAAATAGTAAATGACTAAACCTTTAACCGCTGCAACTGTCTAGCTTTGGAGGCTTGGCGAAGGCTGGTTCACATCAAGATAGCAGCTACTAGAACATCTTCACTGTCTGTATCTTCTTCTTCTTCAAAAGGATCTGACCCAGACGTTCAGAGGTAGGTTCTAAGGCATAGATAAGAGTGAGAGGATCAAAATTTGGGTCTCCTATGGTTATAGCATTGACAGCAGCAGCAGGACTTGCATGACCAGGTAATGGGTTATTGGTAGCATTGGGTATTGGCTCGAACACAAGGCCTCTATTGTCGAGCAACCTCTGGATTCTAAATTTTAGGGCAATGCAATTATCAGTGAGATGGACGGAATTTCTATAGTATTTGCAACCTAAGGCTAGACACTCCTTGAGTATCTCAGATGGTGGAAGAGGGAGGGGGTAAATTCTGTTTGGGCCTGTGGTCGAGGTGCGGCAGCAGGTTGGGTATAGTCCATCACCATGGGGTTCTGAGGTTTTTGAGGCTGAGGCTTGGAGCGGAAAACGTTATTAATTTCAGCTGATGGAGGCTTCCTGTGGGACCCGATCCCGCGAGAGGGGTGGGGCACGAGCCGCCACGCTCTCTCTTGGTCTCTCGTACCCACACGATTGGCGTGTGCGTTTTTTATTATTGATTTTAATTCATCTTTTATGTGAACTTGTGATCATTAAGGCAATCCGAATTCCACACAAAAGAGACTGACAGAGTCGCCACCTAGATGTGGGATCTAGGACCCGTAGTTAACCAGAAATCTAGACTCGCTACCTGGTTACCAGAATGGAAGGTATGGGGATTTATCCACCACATGCACCATTCCTGCCCGATAATCGGTCTTCAATTCCAAAAGCTAACTCTTTTAAATTTATTTTAAATGGCTCATTCAACTCTCTATTAATGTGCTAACTACGGGACATGCATCCTATGATCTAATTTCAATGTGAATCCTAGATGTGTATCTTGATTTCTTAATTGGTTTGAATTCAATCTAAGTGAAAGTTCTCCTAAAATTCTAATGTCATGAAAAATCCTAAGTGATTTAATTAAGCATTTACAAGAAAATTAATATACAAAACACCACAATTTGTTGTGGTGCCGACTCGCGGTTGGTATGCCATCAGACATCCAAGCTGCCTACGTACCCAAGCCTCACTGGGATCAGAGTCGACGTAGTTCGGTGCACCTAAGCTAAGCTACTTATGCCTAACTCAACTAAGACACCGATCTAGACTGATTTGACTGTTTCAACAGTTTTAAGAGGAGTTATTTAATTCAAGTTGAGGATTTTATTATCCTAGGATTTCATCTAAGATTCTATATGATTCTTATCTAAATGCAAGTTGTTCCTTAGACTAATGCAGGTTAGCCTACATCCTAGTTCACTAGGCTTGTCCTAGGGAAATATTGGATGACTAGTGTAACTAGACCTATGGCACGGTTGCTATCCATAGCAAACGTCCGTGATGAGGCTGGACTCCTAACTCTAGGACTCCCTAAAACCTAAGACTCCCTAAAACTTAGGACAAGACACGACACCAGTGTTCCTAAATTGGGCTCTAAGGGTTCTTATATCGGAAACCATAATCCAATGGTTCCAGAAGACTCGAGACAAATCGATTTCAGCTCTTGAAGTTAGTTAATTTCAGATTTCAAGGATTTTCAGTTTATGGACAATTAAGGAATACCAATGGTTCTAGGGTTCACCAATTTCGGCCCAGAATAGCATCCAAGGAAGGGAATCGTGCGCTCTTTCCTTGTGCAATTTAATACTTAGGTTATAGTACCTTATTGCCTGGCATATCTCAGGATTTCCGTGGACAGTAACCTCGAAGCCAACAACGTACTATAGCTTAAATATTCAAATTGTCAAAGATCGAGTGCAATAGGGATACGATTATGGATGCGCTGGCCATTTTTCCAGGGAAATCTAAAGATCTTAAGATTTCTGTTTCAATGGATTAAGGAGTTAATATGTGACAGAGTTTTAAGGTTCTTTAGAGATTTTCAGATGATTTTCAATTAATTTCGGATTTTCAATGAATTTTATCAATTTTAAACATATGAGTGATTTTACAAGTGAAACTGTAGCAAACGAATTCGAAATGAGTTGAAATTTCTACAGCAGCAAGATATGATGAAATGTAGCTTACTGGAAGAGTTTTGCAGATTTTACATTAAGCTCATATTTAATTTCGAATTAACGATTAATTGATCAGATTGGAAAAATAACACAGAAACTACTAGAAATAGGAATCTAAATTCATTGATATTTCTACCGTAACCAGATATAAGTAAAAATAGCATGCTGCGAGATTTTCATGAATTTTGAAAACCATTTACTATCAGTTTCAGATTTGTTAATGTTCAGACAAGATTATGAATTAACAATACATCCCATATGAAACAAGATCTAAATCACTTGAAAATTTTACAGAAACTAGAAATATGGAATATAAGACTACTGTAAAAATTTTGGGAATTTTATCTGTGATCTGATGTCTGTAAAAATTCTCCCAAAATCTGATAATTTTCAAAGAAAGCATAAAATAATACACCAAACCAATTCCAAAAATTCTCAAAAATTCATGGTAGAATTTATCAGCATTATATTATTTTCCTACGAAATTTCATTAATTTTTGGAATTCGTTTAGTATATATTTTATTTTTCTTCGTCGAAAAGATATTTTTGAAGAGTTTTCTATTTTTAAAACACGATTTTCGAGAAAATTACGATTCCGGAAAACATCCTCCAACCTTGTTCTGATGTGGTGAACACAAGAAAAATTTAAAATTCCAAAAAATAGATCATCCTGAGATGGCTATTTTTTCGAATTTCGTAATTACTCAGCCAATATTTTAAATAAAATACCACTCTTCACTCAAATTCTAAAAAACCGTTGATCCAATGTCCGATCCGATCCGATAGTTATTTTACTCTATTTAAGTAGAACATCGTATTAAATTTTGGGACGAAACGGATTTGAAACACTCATGCAGATCATGATTTTGAGCATACACATTTAATATTACATTAAATTCATTTAAATGCTTAAAAATCATGCAAAAATCCGAAAAATATACCAAATCATCCGAGAAAAATCTGAGAATAGTGTACTAACCTGTGATCGAGTTCTTCGCCGAATCCAAGAGCCGAAAAATTTGAAAATCGCGCCGCCGCTCGATCCGCTTCGTTTCCTTCTTCTCTTTTTCTTTATTTTTTTCTTTTATTTTTCTCACGTGAGAGAGTTGGGGAGATGAGAGGGAGGCCGAGAGAGAGTAAGAGAGGCCGAGAGAGAGAGGCCAAGGGAGAGAGAGATGCTAAGAGAGGGATAGAGAGTGACAGAGAGTGGCTTAGGGAGAGGGAGAGTGGTATAAAAATAAAATAAAAAAAACAGAGAGGGTGGTGAAGAAAAGAACGAGAGGTTGAGAGAGAGAGAGAGAGAGAGAGAGAGAGAGAGAGAGAATAGGAGGGAAAGAGAAAATCCAAGAAACAGAATAAGAGGAAATATGGCACTTTTTTCTCTTTTTTTCTCGTTTTCTTTCGTCAAAAAAATGATACTCTGTTTTTGAAAAATTAGAGAAGAAGAGTGTAAACGACTGTTGAATGCTTGTGAGATTGAAGGATTGAGAGAGTGATTGAGAAGCAGAATGGTGAGGCAAGGAAAAAAAAAACAAAACAAGAAAAACAGAGGAAGAAATAGAGGGAGAGAGAGACACAGGAAACGTGCTCTGTTTTTTCGGTTTTTCTTTTTTGTACTTTTTTGGCTAAAAAGAGTGAGAGAGATGGAGAGGTGGGGAGGTTGAGGGGTGTGGGAGAGTGTAGGAGATGCAGAGGGTTGATGGAGGTTGATGGAGGAGCAAAAACAGAGGGAAGGGGAGAGACAGAACCGTGCACTCTGTTTTTTTTTTTTTTTTTGTTTCTTTTTCTTCTATTTTCAAAGCTCTGTTGAGGGATGGTTAGAGGAGGTGAAAGAGATGGGGAGATGGGAACGCTGAAGGGGTGTAAGAAGGCAGAGAGAGGTTGAGGCCGAAACAGAGTCGGGTTTTTCTCTTTCAAAAGCTTGCTCTTTTCTTCCTCAGCCGAGACCACCACAGTCTTTTCTCTTCTCTTTTTTTCTGTTTTTTTTTCTCTCCTTTCTTAAGTTGCTGTCCTTCTCCTCTAATACACGATCTGTTGGCCTCTTAATTCTATCAATCTCCCCCTTATTTTGGGCAACTTGCCTCCTTTTCATCATGCACCACTTACCTTCCTTCCACCGAACTTCTATTTATATTTTTTTTTCTTTAGAAAGCTGCTCCGGGCATGTTTCCAAAACAGATTAACCACGATCATAATTTTCTTTGTATAGTCTTTTCCCATGTTGGTATCCTTCTCCTTTTCCTTTCTATAATAAAATAAAATTGCCCAATGAATTACACCACAATCTTTTCGTAGAGAAAGATAAGGATTTTAAGACACTACTATGTCGCCAACTATTCGCTATGTAGCTCGCCTTCTCCCCAGAAAAATGAAACCTTAAACACTTTCACATTAACAACCCATAATGATAAACCCATAAAGCCTTTGTCCTATTCATTCTTGGGCTACGGACCAACTCCAAGTGGGGACCACTTTAGATGGACAAATTTTTGATCCAAAGCTGGGAACGCTCGCCCCACATGCGTTAACCGAGTACTCTTGAAATTCATTTGGCGTTCTAAATAATAGCGGGCCCTACTTCGAGTGAATTCTTCTTGCGTTACATTACTTGCCTTCAAATCCTTTCCATTGGATGATCTCAGCCGTCCAATTTATGGGCTACGGCCCAAATAGATTGCGCGCCCCAAATCACTTCCATAGAATGGTTTGGACTGTCCATTTGATGCGACATAATGTAGATTGGTTGCGGCTCCTCTAAATCATTTCTGCTCGCGGGATGATCCATACCATTAATTTATAAACTTGTGCCTAAAAATCATTTCCAAGGATCATCCAAATAGTTTCATTTGATAATCACAACAAAAATTGGTTGCTAACACGGCCTCCCTGAGATCTTGACTATGCCCTTGATGGGCATCTTTTTGCACTGGATCGAAGTAAGTTCAACACTCATTTTTCATTAAAACCATATGCGGGCCCCCTGGTTGGTCTAAATTTAAGCAAATGTTCAATGCGGGCCCACCAACCGGGTCCAAATTCTCTCTTGCTCGGATTCTTGCGAACAGCCCCTCTCAACAATTATCAGGACGACCCAAAACATGACAAAAATAACCGAAAGGATCGAGAAAACAAGAGGAGCGGACACGGGAATGGAAAACACTGAAAGAGACTGATAACAAGAACACTAACTTCTTTGTTGATTAAAACAAAGCAAAATGGGGTGTCTACAGATGCCCCTCTTTGGTAAAGATGACGTAGTCATCGAATACCAAAACAAAAATGACAGAACCATTTTGCGTAGCTTTAATCGACAAAGGACTCTCTAGACACAACGCACCTTAACATAATGTAAGACCCTAGATGAAATCTTAGAATTGGAATGTAATAAGAAAACCCGCTACGGTGCCGTTTACAAACGGGCAACGAGAGAATGAGATACCATTTTCGAATGGATTCTGAAGAGGATGAAATACCATATTCATACGGATTCCAAGGAATGAGACATCACATTTGTGTGATGCTCAAAGAGAATAAGAGATCATAGTTGTATGGACTAGAAGAGAATGAAATACCGTATTCGTACGGATTCCAAGAAAATGAGATATCACATTTGTGCGATGCTCAAAGAGAATAAGAGACCATATTTGTATGGACTCGAAGAGAATGAAATACCGTATTTATACGGATTCCAAGGAAATGAAACATCATAGTTGTATGATGTTCAAAGGGGATAAGAGACCATAGTTGTATGGACTCGAAGAGAATGAAATACCGTATTTATACGGATTCCAAGGAAACGAGACATCATAGTTGTATGATGTTCAAAGGGGATAAGAGACCATAGTTGTATGGACTCGAAGAAAATGAAATACCGTATTTATACGGATTCCAAGGAAATGAGACATCATAGTTGTATGATGTTCAAAGGGGATAAGAGACCATAGTTGTATGGACTCGAAGAGAATGAAATACCGTATTTGTACGGATTCCAAGGAAATGAGACATCATAGTTGTATGATGTTCAAAGGGGATAAGAGACCATAGTTGTATGGACACGAAGAGAATGAAATACCGTATTTGTACGGATTCCAAGGAAATGAGACATCATAGTTGTATGATGTTCAAAGGGAATAAAAGACCATAGTTGTATGGACTTGAAGAGAATGAAATACCGTATTTATACGGATTCCAAGGAAATGAGACATCATAGTTGTATGATGTTCAAAAGGGAATAAAAGACCATAGTTGTATGGACTCGAAGAGAATGAAATACCGTATTTGTATGGATTCCAAGGAAATGAGACATCATAGTTGTATGATGTTCAAAAGAGAATAAAAGACCATAGTTGTATGGACTCGAAGAGAATGAAATACCATATTTGTACGGATTCCAAGGAAATGAGACATCATAGTTGTATGATATTCAAAGGGTATAAGAGACCATAGTTGTATGGACTCGAAGAGAATGAAATACCGTATTTGTACGGATTCCAAGAAAATGAGACATCATAGTTGTATAATGTTCAAAGGGTATAAGAGACCATAGTTGTATGGACTCGAAGAGAATGAAATACCTTATTTGTACGGATTCCAAGGAAATGAGACATCATAGTTGTATGATGTTCAAAGGGAATAAGAGACCATAATTATATGGACTCGAAGGGAATGAAATACCGTATTTGTACGGATTTCAAGGAAATTAGACATCATAGTTGTATGATGTTCAAAGGGGATAAGAGACCATAGTTGTATGGACTCGAAGAAAATGAAATACCGTATCTGTACGGATTCCAAGGAAATGAGACATCATAGTTGTATGATGTTCAAAGGGGATATAAGACATCCAGTATCCAGTATTCCAATATTCCAGTTCCAGTATCCAGTATTCCAATATTCCAGTTCCAGCGTCCAGTCTTCAGTTTCAATTCCAGTATTCCAGTTCCAGCATCCTGTATCCAGTTTCAATTCCAATATTCCAATGTGTCACTATGCCAGTTCTAGTCTCCAGTTCCAGTATCCAATATTCCAGTGTCATAGTTCTAGTGTCCAGTATCTCTATCACCAATATTCCAGTGTTCCATTTTCCAGTACTTGTATTCCTGTTCCCAGTATTTCGGCACTCCAATTCCAACATCCAGTTCCAGTGTCCGAAAATCCAGTGTTTTAGTACTCTAATTCTAGTATCCGGTATGTCTTCGTTCTAGAGTTCCGGTTCCCGATGTATAGATTAAGATTCCAGTCTCCAGTTTTCAGTCCTAACATCCAGTGATCAAATTCCAATCCCAAGTGAATCAATCAAAATGTCAATCTAATCTAATCCCCAGTTCACCAATTATCAAGTTTTGACTCTCTAGTCTTCCAGTAATCAAGTTCTACAATTCCCAGTGAACTGGCTCCTTAACTCCTCAGTTCTTTGATTCTCCGGTTATCTGACTATTGAGTCTCTTAATCATCCAGTTCTCCAAATTTTTAGCTCTGTAAATAGCCAGTCCCTAAATTTTCTACTTCTCCAGTTTTCCAATTCTTCAGTTCATCCAATCTTCAATTCTCCAGTTCCAAGTCATCTAGTCTTCCAATTCTCCGGTCCACCCATTGTTTGATTATTCAGTTCTCCAGTTCTCAAGTCCTTAAGCCTCTAATCCTCCGATAATCGAGTCCTCCAGTGGTTTAGAATAAAAGATTTTTTATATATGTTGGTTCTAGGGTTTCATCTAAGGTCTTGCATTATATTAAGTTGCATTGTGTCCAGAGAGTCCTTTGTCGATTAAAGCTACGCAAAATGGTTCTGTCATTTTTGCTTTGGTATTCGATGACTCCGTCATCTCTACCAAAGAGGGGCATCTGTAGACACCCCCATTTTGTTCCGCCTTAATCCACGAAGAAGTTAGTGTTCTTGCTATCGATTTTTCGGTGTTTTCCATTCCCATGTCCGCCTCTTATATTTTCTCGATCTCTTCAATCATTTCCGCCGTGTTTCGCATTTTTCCGCCGGGTGTTGAGAAAGGTTATTAACAGGAATCTAAATAAGAGAGAGAGCTTTGGGATAAGTTGCTTCGGGCAGAGTCAATCGAATGGGCCCGCGCAGTTTTTTTTTTTTTTTTGGGGAAGAAATGAGTTTTGGCTTACTTGGATCTAATATTTGAGGTTGTTCGTGGGGGAGAAACTCTCTTTGGTGTATCCTAATGAATCTATGGTTCGGATCATATAGGGTTAATTTCTATGCGCATCCCGTTGTGGCCTCGCAAATGAATGATTCGAATTGCTTGTAGAAATGATTTAGGGGTGCAGTATCAAATCACATCCTAATTTATATTGTGGCCCATCGATCAACGATTCGGATCATCATATGGGAGTGATTTAAAGATGGTGTAACCAATTCTCATTGTGGCCCAAGAAATGAATAGCCCGGATTGTCTCATGGAAGTAGTGTTGGATAAGAAAACCCATTTGAGCATTTCAGCCCATCAAATTGACGACTTAGATCATTCCATGGAAGTTATTTTGGAGGTGTACCTAAATTACATTGTGACCCATCAAATGAACGGATCGGATCAGCCAACAAAAAATTACTTGTGAGACATAATCCACTTGAGTGAAGGCCCAACAATTGAACGGTCAAGATCATCAAATGGGTTCCATCAAATGGACAATCTATATCCTGTTAAGGAAATGATTTGGGGGCGCAACCCATTTATTGTGTGGCCGATGTAAATGGACAGTTTGGATCATGCACTTTCATTCAATGGGAAATTGCATTTGTTAGGCCATGGGATTCGGTGATATTTTGATGCTATGGGACTCGGTTGCTATGATGGGGCCCACTTGTGTTATCTCTCACCGTTACACAAAAGGACTCTAAAAGGCATGTACGGTGGAGAATTTGGACGGTTACACTCTCATAAATTATATAAAAAGAAACTCCTCTCACACTCTCTCCTCCATATATTTAGAGAATAGCGACATATATAGGACTCTTTCTCTAAAAACTCGATATATTCGGCAACCCTCCTCTCTCGAAATTTTGGAATTCCGTGTCTTGTAATCAATTTTCTAAACAATGCCTCATCTATCCCTCATCTAAAAAGGCAACATCATGATGAGAAAGAAAGAAAGAAGCAACAGCAAAGAGAGGGAGAGGGGGCTCTCTTTCTGGAGGAGCACACGTTTTTTGGGGGGAGGAGGGCTTGGTTTTTATGAAAAATTTTGGAGTGTAGGTCTCGATCACAGTCATCTCTCGTCCCATTAACTCCCTCTATAACCCTCTTTTGTCCCACCTTGGAAACATCTATCAAGACTTCATTCTTACCTCCTACAACAGACCATTCCCTCTCACCCAAGTCTTCTTTTTTCTCTTAAATCTTCTAAAGACCGAACACCCCTTTGGTCTTTGTGGACGAATTTATCTTCCAACTTGGTGGTCGGAATCAAATTGGTACCCGAAATTTTGAAGGAGACTTATTGGATCGAAGCTTGGCCGAATTTCGTCGTCTAAAAGAGGTATTTTCAAGTTGCATGCTATGTTCCTTGTCATGTTTTCATTTATGCCAAATATAATTAAATTTATAGGGTTATTAGAACCCATTTAGAGTAGGATTTTGAAATCACGGGCTTGTTAGGAATTTCGGATTTATTTTGAGAAAACAATTTAACTATAATAAAATCTAGACATATGAATAAAAAGCTCGAATTTTCCATAAATTTTCAAAACCCAATTCAACACAGCCGAGTAAAATCCAATTAATCAAACCCTTTTCAATTTGATGTTCAAAACCCACTACTCCTTCAATTGACATTCGCAGCCCCCACTTACAACACTAACACTCCAATTTTGTAGCCCACTCACCCAACTTTGCAGAAAACCCACTTTCACAGCCACAAGTATAAACCCAAAAATCAGGTTTTGAACCCAAACAGTCCAATTTGGCAGCCCATGGAATCGAACTATGCAGCCCAAAGAACCTAAATTTACAAAACAAAAATCTAATTTTGCCACCACAATACTCCTTTAACTTTTTCACCCAAAACAACCCAATCAACTTTTCCATCCAACAAAGCCCACCTTCCTAATTGACAATCACGAACTCACCTTCTCCGATTGATAACCACAACCCCTTCTCCAATTTTAGCAACAGCCCATTCCAGCCCCTTTAGATAATAACAACCCTTTAATCACAAAAAGACAAAATAATAAGACATAACTTGGTGATGCCAATATCATTCCCGCTATAATGCTGGCTGCCCGTCTTGCGACCCAATTTCGAACCTCTAAACCACTGAGTCACAAAAAAATGGTAAACTATAAAGTTGTAGCCCTTTGAAATATCTTCCCAATGCATATTTGTACGTTAAATGTGACAAAGCGGTTAAAGAGTTATGACAGATTTAGTGGACTACATTCGTTAGATCTTTAAACGGTCAAGATTTTGTCGAGATTGTGCAATTGTCGAAACATGATTGTGTTAATGTCATTCTCCAAACTAAAATCAAAAGACACTAATCTAAAATATAACCAACCAAAAAAGTTACAAGTCTAAAATTCACCCATTTAAAATCCACCGATATAAATTCGTTAAAAGCCATTAATCAAAAGACCAATAAAAATCACAAGTGAAACTAAAGCTTCCAATTAAACAACTTAAAAGACATTAAACACACCAAAATATCTCCAGATAACTAAAAGCTTCAAGAAAACTCTAAAAGTTTCAACAAACAAAATAATTCGAGATTCCTAAGAGCCTGTAGATTCAAAATTCATTTAGGAACCTTTAGAGCCCCTTTTAGGAACACTTAGGTCAAATCGAGTTTTAGGTCTTAGGGAGTCCTAGAGTTAGGAGTCCAGCCTCATCACGGCCGGTTGCTATTATTAGCAATTGACCCTTAGATTAGGTTTCACTAGTCACCCATTTTTCCCATAGGATAAGCCTAGTTACCTAGGATGTAGGTTCACTTGCATTAGTCTAAGGGATGTCTTGCACTTAGATAAGACCATATAGCATTTTAGATGAAGTCCTAGGATAATAAAATCTTCAACTTGAACTAAATAATTTCTCTTAAAACTGTTGAAACAGTCAATCCAGTCTAGATCGGTGTCATAGATGAGTTAGGCATAAGTAGCTTAGTTTAGGTGCACCGAACTACGTCGACTCTGATCCCAGTGAGGCTTGGGTACGTAGGCAGCTTGGATGTCTGATGGCATACCAACCGCGAGTCGGCACCACAATAAATTGTGGTGTTTTGTATATTAATTTTCTTGTAAATGCTTAATCAAATCACTTAGGATTTTCCCATGAAATTAGAATCTTAGGAGAACTTGCACCTAGATGGAATTCAAACAAATTAAGGAATCAAGATACACATTTAGGATCCAAAATGAAATTAGATTTTAGGATGCATGTCCCTTAGATCGCACATTAACATAGAGTTGAATGAGCCATTTAAAATAAATTTAAAAGAGTTAGCTTTTGGAATCGAAGACCGATTATCGGGCAGGAATGGTGCATGTGGTGGATAACTCCCCATACCTTCCATTCTTGCAACCAGGTAGCGAGTCTAGATTTCTGGTTAATTACGAGTCCTAGATCTCACATCTAGGTGGCGACTCTGTCAATCTCTTTTGTGTGGAATTCGGATTGCCTAAGTGATCCCAAGTTCACATAAAAGATGAATTAAAATCAATAATTAAAATGCACACGCCAATCGCGTTGGTACGAGAGACCTAGAGAGAGCGTGGCGGCTCGCGCCCCACCCCTCTCGCGGGATCGGGTCCCACAGTTTGGCGACTCTGCTGGGGACCACCTAACTTCATTACAATTCCAAAGGCTAATTCATTTGAATTTAATTTAACTGGCTCATAAAAACTCTATACTTGTTAGATTAGTTTGTCTTGTTTTATCTTCTCATCACATTTTACTTGAACTTAATCTAACAAAACCTGAAGGCATCATAGATTGCGCGAACTTATTGCACACACTTACATCACTTGCCTCTAAACCCTGCATCTCACATGCACACACGTCCTATTTTAGGAACCCGGAGTGTTATCTAGCATGGTTGACTGGGATTTCATCACCTGGTGCCTCTGTGCTAGAGAAGCATTCCACCCTTAGCCTAGCACCTTATGGTGCGTAAACGGATCTCTTGTTCACGTACTGATACGCCGGACACTGGTACAGTATATCGAACATGGATTCGCGCTAAGGGAACTCTTGGCCTTACTCCTAGATTAACCCACACATGCATGTAGAATACGAACACATGTACATCACGTGTGTGAGCCTAGCTTAGGACATCCTACCCATTTGTGTCTAGATTAGGCCGTGGTCCATCTTCCAATGGCTACGATCGGTTCTTAAGTACACAAACAAAGTCATGAGTCGAGATCCTCTCTCCACTCCGCTAGATTAGGATTAGGATTGATGCCTTCAGGTAGCACTGTTAAAATGCACAAAGATTAAAAGATTTTCCTTTGGGGTTAGGATATAAATCCCATCTTTCCTAAGATCTCATAGGATTAGTCATTCATGATCTATCCGTTGAAAGCAATCCTATGCTATCTCATCCCATCCCTTGATCGTACGATTTTCAAACTTCTATTATGTGATTCGATCATGTATCCATACTTTCTTTATACTGGCAGGAACTTATCCCAATCTCGTGTTCATGTAATCCTGATCATTCTTTATCCCTTCTCTTGGCTTGCAGGCATCATGTCTACTCGTGCAATTCTTGATTGGATCTGTGGTACATTAAGAGAATCCCATATCTATGCCATAAGTGAGCAAGAGAAAAATCTCTTCGGCTACGTGGCGACCATCAAGCTCGATTGGGGATTACTCTATGCCGCATCAGAGTGTTGGGATCCCGATCATCATGTCTTCCGTTTTGGCAACCTAGAAATGTGTCCCACCTTTGAAGAATGGTGTGCCTTATTGGAATATCCTGTGGATGGCCCTCTAGTGAAGCCATCCTGTGTTCCAGATTATCGTCCTTTGTTCCTTCGCTTGATGAATAATCCAGATGAATCCATGAACTCTTTCATCAAAGGCCAAGAAGTGTCAATGCAGCAGCTGATTGATATTTATCCTCTTATTGGACACATTGGTGCTGTTGATATTCAAAAAGCCCGACGTCGCACTTTGAGATTCTGCTCCTTTGCTAGGTTCCTCACTGTCCAGCCTTCTCGCTTTGCTTCAGCTGTTCTCTTGGACCTCGTCGATCAAATGGATCGTGGTGCCAATCCAATTCCTACTATGCTTGCAGAAACCTTCAATGGATTGGATGATATGGCTCGTCTTCGTGCCAGCTCAGGTCCAGGCTCTTATGTTCGCTCCTTCGCTGGTTCTTTCTCAGGATGTCCTGCATTACTCCAGGTGTGGTTATGCCACAAGCTAAAAATTGCAGCTCCTGTCCATTTCGATCATACGTTATACACATTCAGTGAATGGCGTCATGATGTTTCTTTCGATCATAAAAGCGATTGGGTTGAATGGTTAAATTCTCGCCAACAAGATCTATTGGCAAATCCCTGGAATCCAAGAAGCCGTCTTCAACAATGGAGAAACTAATTACGTTCGCCTTCTTGGTCTCAAAAAGACTTCCTTCTATGTTCCTGCCAGGATCCTGCGTCAGTATGGAAGGGAGCAATCTATTGTGCCTCCCCTTCGTCATTTTTATCCGCCTGAGGATCTCAAGCCCAAGGTTGTCAAAGCCGTTTCATCTGCTTGGGATGTCAGGATCATCAAACCTCTAAAAGAGTCAGCTGAGGAAGATTGTCGTCCGAAGAAGAAGTCTAAAAAGAATGCTTAGTTCCATGTTTAATCTTATCCGTTTATCTTTGAAAGAATGAACCCTGTACTCAAGCTTCAATGATTGATCAATAAAGTTCATCTTTCTCTCTCATTATCCTAGTCTATGCATGCGTCATTGTTTACTTCTTTCCGTGATTTTAAAATGTGTCTTTCAAATATTTCAGGGCAGTAAAACACCATAGCTAACCCCACTGCTCCTTGGGTTCGGGTCTCTTCACGATTGGAGAGGAATTCTGTCTCTCCACCACCCTCTCTGAGAACTCCAGCATCTCCTTCTTTCTCATCCTCACCAATGGCAGATAACCAAGATGGCCTTCCACCTGCTGCTATTACCGATACCCTCACCTTGATTCTCCAGCAACTTCAAGAGCTCAAAGAAGAGAACCGAGTTATCAAGGCTCAGCTTTCTGAAAAGTTGGGACCATCATTGTCCAAGGATAAAGGGCCTATGCACCAAGCAGCTACTTCAGCAGCACCTGCCCAGCCAGTGTTCATCAATATCCCTGATAAAGCTGAAGAAGATTTGGAAAAAGAGCAGTATAGCGAGGATCGCAGTAGGCCTTCTCAGTCCATGGTTGATAAGACTGTTATGGAGAAATTAGAAAGTCTTACCAGGAAAGTTCAGGACATCCAGTTTCAAGACCAGGGTGGTTTTAATCCAAGTGACCTTACTCTATTTCCCGAAATCCGCCTTCCTGCCAACTTTCAAATGCCCGATTTTGACAAATATGATGGTGTGGGTTGTCCAATCACACATTTGCAAATGTTCACCATCATGTGTCAGCCTCAAGGCTTATCTCCTGAGCAAATGGCTCAATTGTTCCCGGTTTCCCTAACCAAGGTTGCTAGGAGATGGTTCATGGTCTTGGACAAGACTCGTTACAGGACATGGAAGGATATCGGTGAGCAATTCATCAGGCAGTTCAAATATGATGATGGGACCGAAGTCAATAGGAAGGATCTTGAGAGAACCAAGCAGGACTCAAAAGAGTCATTCTTAACTTTCGTCAAGAGATGGAGAAGGTTAGCGGCTCAAATGATGCAGCGTCCCTCAGAAGAGGAGCAAGTCCAGATGATTATGAAGAATATATCCTCTCAGCTCCAATATCACATGTCTCTTCAGTATTATCCAAATTTTAAACACTTCATCAATGCTGGTATGCAAATTAAGGAAGCAATGGCACAAGGAGTTTACAATAGAGGAAACCCCAATTCAAAAGAAGTTAAGACACAGACTCTAGCTAAGATCTCTGAGGTTGATAATGTATCAATGGCTAACCCCTCACGGAACTCTATGGTATTCAAATATACTCAATCAGGGATTGCAGCTCAGCAAAAGCCTAATAGGGAATTCACCCCTCTCCTGTTTCCACCATCTGTCATATTGCAGCAAGGATTGGAATCCGGCGATATCTACTTGCCTCGCATTAAGGAACCTCCTAATCCGCTCCCCAGGACATGGAGAGCGGAAGAGCACTGCGATTTTCATCGAGGATCGGGGCATAGTACTGATCAGTGCATAACTTTGAGGCATGTGATCCAGAAGTTGATCGATGAGCGCAAGCTACCATTTCAGCAAGCGCCAAATATTGCTGATAGTCCTATACAAAACCAGGTTGTACCGCCGCTGGATGATGTTTAGGCACTTGGGGTTTGAGAAGCTCAGGTTCAGTTGCAGTGATAGAGAAGAACCAGAAGTTAAAAGGCACTTGTTATGATGATGATTCAGTTTTCGTCGAGCCTCTAAAGCCAGACAATTGCAGCAGTCTTAGTCATTTTGTTATTTTAATTAAGTCCAGTCATGATGTCAAGTCCAGTTATTAAGTGCAGTCTTCTAAAAGTTTGAATAAATTTCTAGTCCAGTTGAGTCGTTTCTTACTTTTATTTTTGAGTCAAGAGTGTGAATTCTGAGTCTGTTCAGGATAAGTCTTATCAGATGTGGTTTTTTTTTTCAATTCAATGAAACTTGCTTTCTCTATACATTCCAACGTGTGCTTCTAACTTTAATAACCAATGAGAATAATACTCCCTCCTCAAATGAGGAAGAAGATGCCGATGAAACTCCTCTTGAGTTGCAGCCTATGCTCAAACAAGAGGAGGAGCGCCGAGCTCAGCCTCTCAAAGAGAAAATTGAAATGATAAACATTGGCACTGAAACTTTGATCCAGTAAATGTCTGTTGGAAACACATTGCCCTCTGAAGAGTGTAAAGAATTGGTAAACTCATTTGGAGGATAAAGAGATGGTCCAGTAAGCGCTACCATTAATGCGAAGAAAAAGACCCAGATAGAAGGTTCAAGAACGAATGAAGTGAATATCACATGCTATATAAGGGGCATGGATTCGAAACAACTTCCATATCTCCAGACAATGGCCACGGTCACAGGTTTCACCGGTGACAATGTAAAGCCATTAATTCCAATATGAAAAGTGCAAGAGCAATCATCCCAGAGCGATCATCAAAATATCAAGGGCCACCGATTCAAGGATGAAATGATGTCCAAAAACCAGTATGCACCCTCAAAGTCAAATTACTTATCAATATCCAGAAGGAAGAAGAATCATTATCTCTTACCAGGAAATGCCGTCAAAACTCCGTGAAAAAAAAAAGCAAAAAATAATCAGTACCAGAGGGACTCTAGTAACCTATATCGATTCCCAATCTGAACATCGGAAGGCCTCATTTGGCCGAATAAACCCCAAAATCAGAACCCAACGTCAAAAGAATACCGGTTTGCAAACCCTTCGAGCCTGAATGAAAATTTTTTGAAAACCCATCAAACTAGGGGCATCCGCCCCGAACTACGCGAGACCTGATCCCTATACTGGGGTACGTAGGCAGCTCGGTTAAACCGAGTTCGGTCGATTCAAAAAAAAAAAAAAAAAAAATCAATCCTTTCAAAAAAAAAAAAGAGGGACAAGTTCCAAAAGAAGAGAAGTCAATTATTCCAGAAAGAAAAGAAAAAAAAAGAAAAATCAATTAACCTTCGAACAATTTATCTTCAAACTAGGGGCATTCGCCCTGAACTACGCACGACCTGATTCCTACCCTGGGATACGTAGGCAACCTGTTCACAGGTTCGGTCAAAATCTTTATTGAACCTTAAGCCATTCTTTGAAAAGTCCTATCATACCTATAAAGTCCTTCCGGTATTCAGAACTAATGATCTAGGTCCCGAAACACAAAAAGTGAAAAAAATGATGAATAAGAAAAAGAACGGAGTTTGAAGATCTGCTAGACTGAAAACCTGAAAGGGCGGTCTAGGCAAAATTTAAGATCATTCCCCTGCTAAGTTGAAAACCCGAAAGGGCGGCTTAGGCAAAAGCTAAGGGGATAGCCTGCTGAATCGAAAACCTAGAAAGGCGGTTCAGGCAAAAGTTAAGGCTAGCACGGTCCGCCAAGTTAAAAACCCCGAAGAGGTGACTTGGTCATGGTAAGAGAGTCATTATAAGAAGGTTACAGCCGGTATCAAGATTGAAGAAGAGAAAAGAAGTTCGAGCAAGCTTAAATGTCATCCAAGAAACTTGGGGGCATTGAAACCAAGCAATCCTAGGAGTGGTAATCAAATTCTAAGAGCATTACTGTTTAAAAAAAAATTCCAGTGCTTATCAATTGAGAAACTACTCTTTGAAAGGCTAGGCTCACCAAACAAAATGATAACTAAGTCAGGAGCATCACTGTGTACCAGTCCAGTCAGTCCATTCCTGTTCGTTTTAGCCCATTCTTTCAAAAACTTCCCGTTCATCCAATAATGTCTTTTACTATCTTCCCCTTTTTAGTAGAGTCGATCATTGTCCAGTTAGTCAAATGTTGCAACTGTCTCGGTGAAGGAGGCCCGGCCTCGTTAGCCCCCTGCAATTGTTCCAGAGCTAAGTTAATCCGCAGGCAAGGATTTCAGGAGTTAAGAAAAAAAATCCAGTTTAAGCAAAGTGAGTTCCAGAAGAATCCAGAAGCAGAAAAATCTGAAAAACCAGTTCCCATAAGAAGATCATACCCTAGAAAAGCACCTTGAGCTTGGAAGAGCCTTACATGCAATGGTGGTTGAGCCAGTTTCTCAGAAAGATGAGCCATTAAAAATTAGAACCTCCTTCCAGTTGAGTATTTGTCTGAATGCTTGTCAAAAGAAGAATCCTCTGTACCAGTGTCCAAATATTCCGAGGTCCCAATTCATATCCCCGGTAAATAAGTTCTTGATCTAAGAAATTTCAAGCCCTGTGAGACTTTGTTGTTCATCCCCAGTAAACAATTCAAAATGCTAATAAACTTGTGTAAGAACCAGTTTACTAGTTCATCAATTACCAATTCCTAATTCGCCAGTACCAGTTCACCGATTCCAGTATTCCAGTATTCCAGTTCCAGTTCCAGTATCCAGTATTCCAATATTCCAGTTCCAGTATCCAGTATTCCAATATTCCAGTTCCAGTATCCAGTATTCCAATATTCCAGTTCCAGCGTCCAGTCTTCAGTTTCAATTCCAGTTCCAGTTCCAGTATCCAGTATTCCAAAATTCCAGTTCCAGTATCCAGTATTCTAGTACTCCAGTTCCAGTATCCAGTATCCAATATCCCAATATTCCAATATCCAGTATTCCAGTATTCCAATATTCCATTTCCAATATCCAGTATTCCAATATTCCAGTTCCAGTATCCAGTATTCTAGCATTCCAGTTCCAGCGTCCAGTATTCAGTTTCAATTCCAGTATTCCAGTTCCAGCATCCTGTATCCAGTTTCAATTCCAATATTCCAATGTGTCACTATGCCAGTTCTAGTCTCCAGTTCCAGTATCCAATATTCCAGTGTCATAGTTCTAGTGTCCAGTATCTCTATCACCAATATTCCAGTGTTCCATTTTCCAGTACTTGTATTCCTGTTCCCAGTATTTCGGCACTCCAATTCCAACATCCAGTTCCAGTGTCCGAAAATCCAGTGTTTTAGTACTCTAATTCTAGTATCCGGTATGTCTTCGTTCTAGAGTTCCGGTTCCCGATGTCTAGATTAAGATTCCAGTCTCCAGTTTTCAGTCCTAACATCCAGTGATCAAATTCCAATCCCAAGTGAATCAATCAAAATGTCAATCTAATCTAATCCCCAGTTCACCAATTATCAAGTTTTGACTCTCTAGTCTTCCAGTAATCAAGTTCTACAATTCCCAGTGAACTGGCTCCTTAACTCCTCAGTTCTTTGATTCTCCGGTTATCTGACTATTGAGTCTCTTAATCATCCAGTTCTCCAAATTTTTAGCTCTGTAAATAGCCAGTCCCTAAATTTTCTACTTCTCCAGTTTTCCAATTCTTCAGTTCATCCAATCTTCAATTCTCCAGTTCCAAGTCATCTAGTCTTCCAATTCTCCGGTCCACCCATTGTTTGATTATTCAGTTCTCCAGTTCTCAAGTCCTTAAGCCTCTAATCCTCCGATAATCGAGTCCTCCAGTGGTTTAGAATAAAAGATTTTTTATATATGTTGGTTCTAGGGTTTCATCTAAGGTCTTGCATTATATTAAGTTGCATTGTGTCCAGAGAGTCCTTTGTCGATTAAAGCTACGCAAAATGGTTCTGTCATTTTTGCTTTGGTATTCGATGACTCCGTCATCTCTACCAAAGAGGGGCATCTGTAGACACCCCCATTTTGTTCCGCCTTAATCCACGAAGAAGTTAGTGTTCTTGCTATCGATTTTTCGGTGTTTTCCATTCCCATGTCCGCCTCTTATATTTTCTCGATCTCTTCAATCATTTCCGCCGTGTTTCGCATTTTTCCGCCGGGTGTTGAGAAAGGTTATTAACAGGAATCTAAATAAGAGAGAGAGCTTTGGGATAAGTTGCTTCGGGCAGAGTCAATCGAATGGGCCCGCGCAGTTTTTTTTTTTTTTTTTGGGGAAGAAATGAGTTTTGGCTTACTTGGATCTAATATTTGAGGTTGTTCGTGGGGGAGAAACTCTCTTTGGTGTATCCTAATGAATCTATGGTTCGGATCATATAGGGTTAATTTCTATGCGCATCCCGTTGTGGCCTCGCAAATGAATGATTCGAACTGCTTGTAGAAATGATTTAGGGGTGCAGTATCAAATCACATCCTAATTTATATTGTGGCCCATCGATCAACGATTCGGATCATCATATGGGAGTGATTTAAAGATGGTGTAACCAATTCTCATTGTGGCCCAAGAAATGAATAGCCCGGATTGTCTCATGGAAGTAGTGTTGGATAAGAAAACCCATTTGAGCATTTCAGCCCATCAAATTGACGACTTAGATCATTCCATGGAAGTTATTTTGGAGGTGTACCTAAATTACATTGTGACCCATCAAATGAACGGATCGGATCAGCCAACAAAAAATTACTTGTGAGACATAATCCACTTGAGTGAAGGCCCAACAATTGAACGGTCAAGATCATCAAATGGGTTCCATCAAATGGACAATCTATATCCTGTTAAGGAAATGATTTGGGGGCGCAACCCATTTATTGTGTGGCCGATGTAAATGGACAGTTTGGATCATGCACTTTCATTCAATGGGAAATTGCATTTGTTAGGCCATGGGATTCGGTGATATTTTGATGCTATGGGACTCGGTTGCTATGATGGGGCCCACTTGTGTTATCTCTCACCGTTACACAAAAGGACTCTAAAAGGCATGTACGGTGGAGAATTTGGACGGTTACACTCTCATAAATTATATAAAAAGAAACTCCTCTCACACTCTCTCCTCCATATATTTAGAGAATAGCGACATATATAGGACTCTTTCTCTAAAAACTCGATATATTCGGCAACCCTCCTCTCTCGAAATTTTGGAATTCCGTGTCTTGTAATCAATTTTCTAAACAATGCCTCATCTATCCCTCATCTAAAAAGGCAACATCATGATGAGAAAGAAAGAAAGAAGCAACAGCAAAGAGAGGGAGAGGGGGCTCTCTTTCTGGAGGAGCACACGTTTTTTGGGGGGAGGAGGGCTTGGTTTTTATGAAAAATTTTGGAGTGTAGGTCTCGATCACAGTCATCTCTCGTCCCATTAACTCCCTCTATAACCCTCTTTTGTCCCACCTTGGAAACATCTATCAAGACTTCATTCTTACCTCCTACAACAGACCATTCCCTCTCACCCAAGTCTTCTTTTTTCTCTTAAATCTTCTAAAGACCGAACACCCCTTTGGTCTTTGTGGACGAATTTATCTTCCAACTTGGTGGTCGGAATCAAATTGGTACCCGAA
The DNA here is from genome assembly GCF_043159265.1 of Tasmannia lanceolata. Lineage (NCBI taxonomy): Eukaryota > Viridiplantae > Streptophyta > Magnoliopsida > Canellales > Winteraceae > Tasmannia > Tasmannia lanceolata. The sequence goes on along the minus strand of NW_027518695.1, from coordinate 62,854,699 downwards.
ATTTTGAAGGAGACTTATTGGATCGAAGCTTGGCCGAATTTCGTCGTCTAAAAGAGGTATTTTCAAGTTGCATGCTATGTTCCTTGTCATGTTTTCATTTATGCCAAATATAATTAAATTTATAGGGTTATTAGAACCCATTTAGAGTAGGATTTTGAAATCACAGGCTTGTTAGGAATTTCGGATTTATTTTGAGAAAACAATTTAACTATAATAAAATCTAGACATATGAATAAAAAGCTCGAATTTTCCATAAATTTTCAAAACCCAATTCAACACAGCCGAGTAAAATCCAATTAATCAAACCCTTTTCAATTTGATGTTCAAAACCCACTACTCCTTCAATTGACATTCGCAGCCCCCACTTACAACACTAACACTCCAATTTTGTAGCCCACTCACCCAACTTTGCAGAAAACCCACTTTCACAGCCACAAGTATAAACCCAAAAATCAGGTTTTGCACCCAAACAGTCCAATTTGGCAGCCCATGGAATCGAACTATGCAGCCCAAAGAACCTAAATTTACAAAACAAAAATCTAATTTTGCCACCACAATACTCCTTTAACTTTTTCACCCAAAACAACCCAATCAACTTTTCCATCCAACAAAGCCCACCTTCCTAATTGACAATCACGAACTCACCTTCTCCGATTGATAACCACAACTCCTTCTCCAATTTTAGCAACAGCCCATTCCAGCCCCTTTAGATAATAACAACCCTTTAATCACAAAAAGACAAAATAATAAGACATAACTTGGTGATGCCAATATCATTCCCGCTATAATGCTGGCTGCCCGTCTTGCGACCCAATTTCGAACCTCTAAACCACTGAGTCACAAAAAAATGGTAAATTATAAAGTTGTAGCCCTTTGAAATATCTTCCCAATGCATATTTGTACGTTAAATGTGACAAAGCGGTTAAAGAGTTATGACAGATTTAGTGGACTACATTCGTTAGATCTTTAAACGGTCAAGATTTTGTCGAGATTGTGCAATTGTCGAAACATGATTGTGTTAATGTCATTCTCCAAACTAAAATCAAAAGACACTAATCTAAAATATAACCAACCAAAAAAGTTACAAGTCTAAAATTCACCCATTTAAAATCCACCGATATAAATTCGTTAAAAGCCATTAATCAAAAGACCAATAAAAATCACAAGTGAAACTAAAGCTTCCAATTAAACAACTTAAAAGACATTAAACACACCAAAATATCTCCAGACAACTAAAAGCTTCAAGAAAACTCTAAAAGTTTCAACAAACAAAATAATTCGAGATTCCTAAGAGCCTGTAGATTCAAAATTCATTTAGGAACCTTTAGAGCCCCTTTTAGGAACACTTAGGTCAAATCGAGTTTTAGGTCTTAGGGAGTCCTAGAGTTAGGAGTCCAGCCTCATCACGGCCGGTTGCTATTATTAGCAATTGACCCTTAGATTAGGTTTCACTAGTCACCCATTTTTCCCATAGGATAAGCCTAGTTACCTAGGATGTAGGTTCACTTGCATTAGTCTAAGGGATGTCTTGCACTTAGATAAGACCATATAGCATTTTAGATGAAGTCCTAGGATAATAAAATCTTCAACTTGAACTAAATAATTTCTCTTAAAACTGTTGAAACAGTCAATCCAGTCTAGATCGGTGTCATAGATGAGTTAGGCATAAGTAGCTTAGTTTAGGTGCACCGAACTACGTCGACTCTGATCCCAGTGAGGCTTGGGTACGTAGGCAGCTTGGATGTCTGATGGCATACCAACCGCGAGTCGGCACCACAATAAATTGTGGTGTTTTGTATATTAATTTTCTTGTAAATGCTTAATCAAATCACTTAGGATTTTCCCATGAAATTAGAATCTTAGGAGAACTTGCACCTAGATGGAATTCAAACAAATTAAGGAATCAAGATACACATTTAGGATCCAAAATGAAATTAGATTTTAGGATGCATGTCCCTTAGATCGCACATTAACATAGAGTTGAATGAGCCATTTAAAATAAATTTAAAAGAGTTAGCTTTTGGAATCGAAGACCGATTATCGGGCAGGAATGGTGCATGTGGTGGATAACTCCCCATACCTTCCATTCTTGCAACCAGGTAGCGAGTCTAGATTTCTGGTTAATTACGAGTCCTAGATCTCACATCTAGGTGGCGACTCTGTCAATCTCTTTTGTGTGGAATTCGGATTGCCTAAGTGATCCCAAGTTCACATAAAAGATGAATTAAAATCAATAATTAAAATGCACACGCCAATCGCGTGGGTACGAGAGACCTAGAGAGAGCGTGGCGGCTCGCGCCCCACCCCTCTCGCGGGATCGGGTCCCACACTTCCTGAATTCTCTGGTATTCGGATTACTTCGGTTAAATACTCCTTAAGACATAGCTTCCTCAATCTGTGTGCCTGCTACGATGAAGTGTTTGAAATCCGGATAATATTGGAGAGACATGTGATATTGGAGCTGAGAGGATATATTCTTCATAGTCATCTGGACCTGTTCTTCTTCAGAAGGGCGCTCCATCATCTGCGCCGCTAACCTTCTCCATCTTTTCACAAAAGTTAGGAAAGACTCCTTCGTATCTTGTTTGGTCCTCTCCAGATTTTTTCTGGTGATCTCGGCGCCATCATCATACTTGAACTATTTGATAAATTGTTCCCCTATGTCTTTCCATGTCTTATAACGGGTTTTGTCTAAGACCATGAACCATCTTCTAGCAACTTTAGTGAGGGAAACAGGGAATAGTTGGGTCATTTGCTCGGGAGATAGGTGTAAGCCCAATGATTCCCACCTTGGCATTCCATCTTCTTTTGATGATTCCAATACACAAGTGATTTTATATCACTAATGTGTTTGATTGTCTAAGTTGTAGATCATGATTGTATAAAGACAAGATTGCTTGAATTGAGGCCAAGAATCTCTCATTGGACCGCATTTGGAAGGCCAAAGACATCGGAGATCCAAGACGTATGAAGACTTGAAGCATCGCAATTGAAGATCGAAGTCATTTTAGAATGTAAATATCCAATCCTAGTTTAGGTGTTTAGAGGCATAAATAAAGTTATCTCACACACCCTAATATGTCTAAGAGATTGTACTTGTGGTGTTCCAACACTTTGGAACCCTCATAACAATCCCAACTTAGTGTAGAGTTGGAAGCCCAAACAAATAAGAAACAGAAGTGAAAATCTGCTTGACATAGGCTTCTCGGAACTCCAAGAGAATTCTCAGAGCTCCGAGCTCGGAACTCCGAGAGATTCCTCGAGCTCCGAGATTTGGTCCAGTAGCTTTTTCCAACTTCTATTTGTATTCCCGGAACTCCGAGGAATTTCTCGGAACTCCGAGAATTCTCTCGGAACTCCGAGACCACTACTTCGGGAAGAAAAAAGAGCCGTTGGTGTTTTTGCCAGAATTACCACTATGCCACCAAACGGTCATATTTGGGTTTTTCTATAAATATGGGTATTCTCTACTTCCCAATTATCAATCCTAACACTCTAAAACTCTATTTGAACATCCTAAGAGTGATTCAAGCTTGTTTATGCCTTTCATCCTCTAAGATTAAGATTTGGATCATTAGGCTCAAATTGTACATCTTCTACAAAGTTTGTAAACCCTTGTGAAGGATATTTTGTTCTTTCTTTCTTTTATGAAGAACATTGTATACGGGCGAGTGTTCGGAGAAGCGGAGCCCACTCTCCGTGGTGAGGATTGCCACCAAGGTTAAAGCAATTGGAATTGTAATCGGCACCGATCTTCGCCGAAGTTAAGAAGATCAATTAGTGAAGCCATCAACGGGTTTGGTTGGTGGAGTAGAGTAGGCCTCGCGTTGGAGGACCGAACCACTTTAAATCTCGGGTGCAATCTCTCTTATCTCTTGCCTTTCTTTTATTTGCACTTAAGATTTAACTTGCGTGCTTAATTTTCATCTTTAATCTCTTAATCTTCAAAATTGGGTTTGAGTTTTCAAAAGATTAAAACTTGTTAGCAACCTAATTTTTTCCTCCTCATTAGTTGCCATTGGAGTAAGTACTCGGGACCACCCTTGGAATTTCAATAGGCCTTGAGGCTGACACATGATGGTAAACATCTGCAAGTGAGTGACAGGACAACCAATGCCGTCGTATTTGTCAAAGTCTGGCATCTGGAAGTTTGCCGGGAGACGGATTTCAGGGAACAATGTGAGGTCACTCGGATTGAAACCTCCTTGATCTTGACATTGCATATCTTGAACCTGCTTGGTAAGACTGCCCAATTTTTCCATAACCGACCTATCAACCATCGATTGAAGAAGTTTACTGTGATCTTCGTTGTGCTGCTTTTTCTATAACTCTTCTTCAGTTTCATCTGGGATAGGGATGAACGTTGGCTGGGCTGGTACTGCAGAAGTAGTTGTATGGTGCATGGGCTCTTTACCTTTAGAATTGGAAGGCGATGGCCCGAGTTTCTCAGCAAGTTGGTCTTTGATGGCCTGATTTTCATCTTTGATCTCTTGTAATTGTTGGAGAACTAAGGCAAGAGTTTCAGCAACAGTAGCGAGCGGTGGATTCTCTTAGTTTTCTGCCAAGGGTGAGGAGAAAGAAGGGGACGCCGGAGTTCTCACAGAGGGTGGTGGAGAGACATATTTCCTCTCCAACCGTGAAGAAGTATGAACCCAAGTTGTGGTAGACTTAGCTATGGTGCCAACTTCCTGTCATGGAAACAATGAACACGAGGTATATGAGCTGACATTCATGGAGTGTTTCTTCTCAATGACTGAAAAAGATTATAGAGTAAGCAAGTAATTGGGATAATAAGATGAATCCTAAAGGACCAAAACATGACAATGATGACAAAATCCTATAAGGAAATGCCCCTAGTTCAAGGATCATGAGAGTGAACTCTGAAGGACTTAGCAAAATATTCTTGAAAAAGGTTGCCCTTAGAGTAAGAAGAGACTAAGGGTACAAGTACGATCAAATCATCAAGATTGCACAATCAAATGATTGAGACACAATTCCTGCCAATGAGAAACGGAATGAAGACATAATCGAATCCCACAAGAGGCGAATGATAGACACGTGATCAAAAGATAAGATTGCATAGGATTGCTTTCAACGGGTAGATCAGGAATGGCTAATCCTAAGATATCTTAGGAAAGATGGGATTTATATCTTAATCCCAAAGAAAAAGTTTTTTAATCTTCATACATTTTAACAGTGTTACCTGAAGGCATCAAACCCTAATCCTAATCTAGCGGAGTGGAGAGAGGATCTCGACTCAAGACTTTGTTAGTGTTCCTAAGAACCGATAGTAGCCATTGGAACATGGACTACGACCTAATCTAGACATCATTGGATAAGATATCATAATCTAAACTCACACACGTGATGCATGTGTGTTCGTATACTCTATGCATGTGTGGGGTAATCTATGGGTAAGGCAAAGAGTTCCATTAGCGCGAATCTGTGCTCAATATACTGTACCAATGTCCGGCGTATCAGTACGTGAACAAGAGATCCGTTTACGCACCATAAACGTACTAGGCTAAGAGTGGAATGCTTCTCTAGCACAAAGGCACCAAGTGATGAAATCCCAGTCAACCATGCTAGATAACACTCCGAGTTCCTAAAATAGGACGTGTGTGCATGTAAGATGCAATGGTTTAGATGCAAGTGATGTAAGTGTGTGCAATAAGTTTGCGCAATCTAAGATGCCTTCAGGTTTTGTCAGATTAAATTTGAGTAAAATGTGATGACAAAATAAAACATACAAACTAATCTAACAAATATAAGATATAAGATAGAGTTTTTTATGAGCTAGTTAAAATAAATTCAAACGAATTATCTTTTGAAATTATAATGAATTTAGGTGATCCCCGGCAGAGTCGCCAGTCTATGGGACCCGATCCAGCAAGAGGGGTGGGGTGCGAGCCGCCACGCTCTCTCTCGGTCTCCCATACCCACGCGAATGGCGTGTGCTTTTTATTATTGATTTTAATTACCCAACCAAGCAGGCAGCAACCAAGCCATATGGTGCAAACAAACGTGCAACCCAGTACCCATAAGGGCAGGGGTAAGCCGCTGAGCCTACCAAGGTGTGATTTAATTCATCTTTTCCGTGAACTTGGAATCACTAAGGCAATCTGAATTCCACACAAAAGATAGTGACAGAGTCCCCACCTAGATTAAGGATCTAGGACCCATAATTGACCAAAAATCTAGACTCGTTACCTGGTTACGAGAATGAAAGGTATGGGGAGTTACCACCACATGCACCATTCCTGCTCGATAATCGGTCTTCAATTCCAAAAGCTAACTCTTTTGAATTTCTTTTAAATGGCTCATTTAACTCTATATTAATGTGCAAACTACTTGACATGCATCCTAAGATCTAATTTCAATGTATTCACTAATGTGTACCTTGATTTTCTTAATTTGTTTGGATTCAATCTATGTGAATATTCTCCTAAAATGCTAATTTGAGAGAATTTATAAAAAAAAACTAATATACAAAACCCCACCATTTGTGTGTGGGGCCGACTCGTGATTGGTATGCCATCGAGCATCCAAGCTGCCTACATACCCAAGGCTCATTGGGATCAGAGTCGACGTAGTTCGGTGCACCTAAACTAAGCTACTTATGCCTAACTCATCTAGGACACTGATCTAGACTGGATTGACTGTTTCAACAGTTTTAAGAGAAATTATTTAGTTCAAGTTGAAGATTTTATTATCTTAGGACTTCATCTAAGATGCTACATGGTCCTAGCTAAGTGCAAGACATCCCTTTGACTAATGCAGGTTAATCTATATCCTAGGTAACTAGGCCCATCTTATGGAAAAATTGGGTTACTAGTGTAACTAGATCTATGGCACGGTTGCTATCCATAGCAAGTGGCAGTGATGAGGCTGGACTCCTAACTCTAGGACTCCCTAAAACCTAGGACATGACGTGACGTAAGTGTTCCTAAAGGGGCCCTAAAGGTTCCTACGATAGGAGATCGCAATCCAACGGTTCCACAGACATGGATCGAGTTAACTCAATTTGTTGGACTTTATGATTTCTAATTTTTCAAAGTATTTTCAATTCCTAAACATCTAAGGAATACCAAAGGCTCTATAGTTCGCAAGTTTCGGCCTTGAGTTACATCCATGGAAGGGCATCGTGCTCTCAATCCTTGTATAATTTAACAAATAAATTATAGTATATTATTGCCTGGCATGATGCTCAAGATTTTCGTAGATAGTGGACCTCGGAGCAAACAACATACTATAATTTACATGCTCAAATTATGCAGGAACGATCATAATTAGTATACGATTATGAATGCGACCTCAGCAGTTAAATCGTCACAGCATAGTCAATTTACAAAGGGAATCTATAACCTCTAGGGTTTCTGTTGCAAACAATTTTAAGGTTAAATATATGATAAAAATTAGGGTTTTCTGAAAGTTTTCACTGACTTTTGTGTTGATTTGCTATTAAGTTGTGATTTATTAACATTAAGACCAAATTGCTAGGATTACACAGTAATCCTAAGCAATCAAACTCCAAATTCATTGCAACTTTTTTCGTAACAAGATATGAATGAGCTTAGACTACTGGAAGAGTTTCATGAATTTGGAATAAGTTTTGCTATCAATTTCTGAATTTCCAAAATTTAGGTCAGATTGTAAATTAACAAATCAACTCATAGCATAAGAATCTCAAATCAAGTAAAACTGTTACAGTATAGATAGAATCATGGTATTAGACTACTGTACAAATTTCAAATGTGTTTATCAAGATTTGATGCCAATTAAAATTCACACAAAATTCGGATAAAATCAATGAATCTATTAAAAAGTAGATTAATGGTATCAGAAAATCATGTACAACTTCCACTAGATATAAAATAGGCTATATAATTTACTGTCAAAATTTCAAGACCTAATAATGAATGCTCCTCCATAAAATTAATTTTTGAATAAAAAGGAGATTTCGTTTCCAAGGAATTAAATCCCATTTTTTTAAAAGAAAATTGTGAAATCATATTAAACCTTCGTAAAATATTTTAAAAATTTTTCACTAACCTTCTAATGGCCTAAACTACTGGTTTGTAGAAAAAAGAATCAAAATTTCACTAATTTAATATAAAAAGAATTATGACACGTAAACCGAAGAAGCGATTAGAAAACAAATAAAAAAAACCTTTTTCCTAAAAAAAATTTCATGAGAAATTCAATTTATTATTGAATATTAATTCTGGAGAGTTTAATCAATTTTTAAAACCTTTTGATATTTATTAAAAATGGCCGAAATTTAAAGTAATTTAAAACCAGATTAACAAAATTCAAAAAAATCCAAAAATTTTTGGGTGGTCTAGAAATCAAATTGGTTTGGAAACAAGATTTCACAAATTTTGGACATGGTTTGATATACTTTTGGCTTCGTTCATCAATAAATAACCCCTTTAAGGGTTTTTTTTTAAAATAGAATGAAAATTAGAACGGCCAAACCGCGAATGGAAATTAAGTTTCCAGTAGTATTTTATTTTATAGAAATCCCAAAAAATATCTGTTTTTAAAGAAACCCACGTTTTCAAACACTTGCTTTGATAATCCGATTTAAATCCATATTGAATAAAAAACTAAAGAAAATCATTATTAAATGGAGGAAAATTAATTTTTTGGTGAAATTTTGGATGTTGAAAACTTATAATCTATATTATAACATACTGGAATTTCAAGGAAAAATTCATTGATTTGATCTATAAAAAGTAGAACCCTAGCATGCTTTTCTACTTTTGATATTACAAAAATAAAGATCCTACCGTTGATCGCGCTCCTTGTCTTTAGGGTGCGTAGATCCGAGATATACGCTTTGTCGCACCCTTTTATATGATGAAGAAGACCCAAAGAACACCTCAAGGATCCTTGATGTGTGATTTGTTGAAGAAGAAAAGAGAATTCAAGAATCCCTTTTGTGAAGAACCCTTGAGAGAGATGAATACACTTCAAGAGAGAAGAGGTTTTTTCTCTCTTTTTTTTAGAGGAGAGAGAAAAATGACGAATTTGGATTTTTTTGGATTTCTCGTAGGATTGTTTGCTTTAATTTTCATACAAAAAAGCTAGGGTTAAGAGAGAAATAGTAGTTTCCAATGTGAGAGCTCCATTTTTGGTTTGTTTCCAATTTTCCCTCTTGCTTTCTTTCTTTCTTCTTTCCAAATTGGATTTGATTCCAATCTTAATTTCTTGTCAATCAAGACATGCTATTCTCATTCCACATTGCTTCTTTGGAAGAAAACCTTTTTTAAGCAATCATTCCTCTTTTCTTTCTTTCCTTCTTTTCTTTTTTTTATTCTTTTTTATTTTTCTTTTAACAAATATGATGTCACCATTGTGACATCATCAAGGTTGGGTCCGTGGTACATTAAAGGAATCACACATCTATGCCATACGTGAGCAAGAGAAAGATCATCTCGGCTACGTGGCAACCATTAAGCTTGATTGGGGATTACTCTATGCCGCATCAGAGTGTTGGAATCCCGATCATCATGTCTTCCGTTTTAGCAACCAAGAAAAGTGTCCCACTTTTGAAGAATGGTGTGCCTTGTTGGAATATCCTGTGGGTGGCCCTCTGGTGAAGCCATCCTGTGTGCCGGATTATCGTCCTTTGTTCCTTAGTTTAATGAATAATCCAGATGAATCCATGGACTCTTTCATAAAAGGCCAAGAAGTATCCATGCAGCAACTGATCGACATTTACCCTCCTGTTGGACACTATGGCCAGGTCGATGATCAAAAAGCCCGACGTCACGCTCTGAGATTCTGCTCCTTCGCTAGGTTCCTCACTGTCCAGCCTTCTCGCTTCGCGTCAGCTGTTCTTCTGGATCTCGTTGATCAAATTGATCGTGGCGCCAATCCAGTTCCTACTATACTTGCAGAAACCTTCAATGGGTTAGATGATATGGCTCGCCTTCTTGCTAGCTCAGATCCAGGTCGTTATGGTCGCTCTTTCAATGGGTCCTTCTCAGGATGTCCTGCATTACTCCAGGTGAGGTTGTGCCACAAGCTAAAAATTCCAGCACCGGTCCATTTTGATCATACATTGTATACCTTTAGCGAGTGGCGTCATGATGTTTCCTTTGATCACAAAAACGATTGGGTTGACTGGTTAAATTCTCGCCAACAAGATCAGATTCGTTGGCAAATTCCTGGAATCCAAGAAGTGCCTTCAACACTGGAGAAGCTAACTACGTTTGCCTTCTTGGTTTCAAAAAGACTTCCTAATATGTTCCTGCCAGGATTCTGCGTCAGTATGGAAGGGAGCAATCTATTGTGCCTCCCCTTCATCATTTTTATCCGCCTGAGGACCTCAAGCCCAAGATAGTCAGAGCCGTTTCATCTGCTTGGGATGTCAAAATCATCAAACCTTTAAAGGAATCAGTTGTGGAAGATAATCGTCCGAAGAAAAAGTCTAGAAAGAATGTTTAGTCTTTTTAGTCCTGTCAGTTTATCTGTGATTTAATAAGAGTGAACCATGTACTCAAGCTTTAATAATTGATCAATAAAGTTCATCTTTCTCGCTCATTATCCTGGTCTATGTATGTATCATTGTCTGCTTCCTTCTCTGATTTTAAAATATGACTTTCAAATATTTCAGGGCAGTAACACCATAGCTAAGCCTACTACTCCTTGGGTTCGGATTTCTTCACGGTTGGAGAGGAAATCTGTCTCTCCACCACCTTCTCTGAGGACCCCGTCATCTGCTTCTTTCTCACCTTCTCCTCGCCAATGGTAGAAAACCAAGATAATCCTCCACCCGTTGCTGTTACCGATACTCTCACCTTAATTCTCCAGCAACTTCAAGAGCTCAAAGAGGAGAACCGAGTTATCAAGGCTCAGCTTTCTGAGAAGTTGGGGCCGTCGTCTTCCAAAGATAAAGGGCATATGCACCATACAGCTACTTCAGCAGCACCTGCCCAACCAGTGTTCATCCCTATCCCTGATAAAACCGAAGAAGACTTAGAAAAAGAACAGTACAGCGAGGATCACAATAAGCCTTCTCAGTCCGCGGTTGATAAGAGGTTATGGAGAAATTAGAAAGTCTTACCAGGAAAGTTCAAGACATCCAGCTTCAAGACCAGGGTGGTTTCAACCCAAGTGATCTTACATTGTTTCCAGAAATCCGCCTCCCTGCCAATTTTCAAATGCCGGATTTTGATAAATATGATGGTGTGGGTTGTCCAATCACTCATTTACAGATGTTTACCATTATGTGTCAGCCTCAAGGCTTATCTCCTGAGCAAATGGCCCAACTATTCCCTGTTTCGCTCACTAAAGTAGGAGATGGTTCATGGTCCTAACCCGTTATAAGACATGGAAGGACATTGGTGAACAATTCATTAAGCAGTTCAAATACGATGATGGGACAGAAATCACTAAAAAAGATTTAGAGAGAACCAAGCAAGACCAAAGGAATCTTTTCTAACCTTTGTGAAAAGATGGAGGAGACTAGCAGCGCAAATGATGGAGCGCCCTTCTGAGGAAGAGCAGGTCCAAATAATTATGAAGAATATTCCCCCCCAACTCTAGTATCACATGTCTTTACAGTATTATCCGGATTTCAAACATTTCATCGTGGCGAGCACCCAAATAGAGGAGGCTATGGCTCAAGGAGTATTTAACCGAAGTAACCCGAATACCAGAGAATTCAGGAAGCCTCCATCAGCTGAAATTAATAACCTTTCCTGCTCCAAGCCTCGGCCTCCAAAACCTCAGAACCCCATGGTGATAGACTATACCCAACCTGCTTCGCACCTCGACCACAGGCCCAAACAGAATTTACCCCTCTCCCTCGTCCACCGTCTGAGATGCTCAAGGAGTGTCTAGCCTCAGGTCACATAACCCTACCCGACATTAGGGTTCCTCCCAACCCTTTGCCAGTAAATTGGAGAGCATATCAACACTGCGAATACCATAGAAATTCCGGCCATCTCACTGATAATTGCATTGCCCTAAAATTCAGAATCCAGAGGTTGCTTGACAATAAAGGCCTTGTGTTCGAGCCAAGACCCAATGCTACCAATAACCCATTACCTGGTCATGCAAACCCTGCTGCTGCTGTCAATGCTATAACCATAGGAGACCCAAATTTTGATCCTCTCACTCTTATCTGTGCCTTAGAACCTACCTTTGAATGTCTGGGTCAGATCCTTTTGAAGAAGAAGAAGATACAGACACTGAAGATGTTCTAGTAGCTGCTATCCTGATGTGAACCAGCCTTCGCCGAGCCTCCAAAGCTAGACAGTTGCAGCAGTTAAAGTTTTCGTCATTTACTATTTTATGTTGAGTCAGTCATCATAGTCAGTACAATTGTTGAGTCCGGTCTTACAGTTTAGGGTCAATGCCTAGTCCAGGCAAGTTATCTTTTGCTTTTCTTTTTATTTAGAGTTGTGAATCCTGAGCATGTTCAGGATAGGTCGTCAGATGTAATAGCTTCTTTAAACAAAATTTCAGTCCCAATAGTTCATTTGTGTCTGTTTCTTAAGTATGCTTCTGATCTTAAAGTAAGACTCCCTCCTCAAACGAGGACAAAATTGACAAAACGCCACTTGAGTCACAACAATTACTTGAACAAGAGGAGGAGTGCCAATCCCAGCCTTTCAAAGATGAAATTGAAGTGACAAACACTAGCACTGAAACTTTGATTCAGTGAATGCCGATTGAAAATACATTACCCTCTGAAGAATGTGAGGAATTGATAAACCTATTTCGAGAATACAAAGGGAATGATTGGACAAAGAGAAGAAGGGAAGAGATGGTCCAGTAAGCGCTACCATTAATGCCAAGAAAAAGACCTAGATAGAAATTTCAAGAAAGAATGAAGTAAGTGAATGTCACATGCTATACAAGAGGCATGGATTGGAAACAACTTCCATATCTCCAGCCAATGGCCCTGGTCACTGGTTTCACCAGTAGTAATGTAGAGCCATCGAATTCAATATGAAAAGTGCAAGATCAATCATCTCAGAGCGATCATTAAAATCTCAAGAGTCACCGATTCAAGGATGAAAGGATGTCTAAAAACCAGTATGCACCATCAAAGTCAAAGTACTTATCAATATCCAGAAGGAAGAAGAATCATTATCTCTTAACGGAAGATACCGTCAAACTCCGAAAGAAAAAAAGAAAATAATAATAGTAAGAACTAGAGGGACTCTAGTAACCTAGAACGATTCCCAATCTGAACATCAGGAGGCCTCCTTTGGCCGAATAAATCCCAAAATCATAACCTAGTGTCAAAAGAATATCGGTTTGCAAACCCTTTGAGCCTGAATAAAATTTTCTTGAAAACCCATCAAACTAGGGGCATCTGCCCCGAACTACGCGAGACCTGATCCCTACACTGGGGTACGTAGGCAGCTCGGTCGATTCAAAAAAAGAAAAGAAATTCAATCGTTCCAGAAAAAAAAAGAGAGACAAGTTCCAAAAGAAGAGAAGTCAATCATTCCAGAAAGAAAGAAAAAAAAAAGAAAAATCAATTAACCTTCAAACAATTTATCTTCAAACTAGGGGCATTCGCCCTGAACTACGCACAACCTGATTCCTACCCAAGGATACGTAGGCAACCTGTTCACAGGTTTGGTAGAAATCTTTGTTGAACCTTAACCCATTCTTTGAAAAGCCCTATCCTACCTATAAGGTCCTTCCGATGTTCAGAATTAATGATCTAGGTCCCGAAACACAAAAAGTGAAAAAGAAAAAAAAAGAACGGAGTTTGAAGATCTGCTAGACTGAAAACTTGAAAGGGCGGTCTAGGCAAAATTTAAGATCATTCCCCTGCTAAGTTGAAAACCCTAAAGGGCGGCTTAGGCAAAAGCTAAGGGGATAGCCTGCTGGATCGAAAACCAAAAAATGTAGTTCAGGCAAAAGTTAAGGCTAACACGGTCCGCCAAGTTAAAAACCCCGAAGAGGTGACTTGGTCACAGTAAGAGAATCATTATAAGAAGGCTACAGCCGGTATCCAGACTGAAGATCAATAGAAGTTCAGGCAAATTCAAGTGCCATCCTCAAAACTGGGGGCATTGAAGCTAAGCAATCTTAGGAGTCGTAATTAAATCCTTGAAGCATTACTGTTTTTAAATTTATTTTTTTTTATTTTAAAAGTCCAAGGTTTACCAATTGAGAAACTATTCCTCGAAAGGATAGACTTACCAAACAAAATATTAACTAAGTCAGAAGCATCACTCTATTTGTCAGTATAGTCAGTCAATCTTTGTTATTATAAGTTCACTCTTTCAGAGCTCCTCAATCCTTTGAGTAGTGCCTTTTATCTAAGTTTTCTCTTTAGAAAGAGTCAATCGTCATCCTTATGTCCAAATGATGCAACTCTCGATGAAGGAGGCCCGGCCTCGTCAGCTCCCTGCGATTGTATGAAAGAGCTCGAGAATCTAGTCAAACAGCTTCATTTCAAAGAAGATCAACTCAGAAGAATTCAGAAGTAGAAACATCAGAAATCCCAGTTCCCGTAAGAAGATCATACCCCAGGAAGGCACAGTTCCCGTAAGAAGATCATAGCCCAAGAAGGCACCTTAAGCTTAGAAGAGCCTCAGATGCAATGGTGGTTGAGCCAATTTCCTAGAAATATGAACCATTAAAATTCAGAATTTCCTTCCAGTTAGTTAAATACTATCCTGGTCAAGAAATGTTTATCTAAACACCTGTCAAGAGGCAAATCCCACTTTTCCATGTTAGTATCCAAGAGAGCTGTTGTTCTAGATTACCAATTTCAAGTATTCAGATCAAGGTTTCAGTTATCAAAATCCCCAGAAGACAAGACCAACAGTCTCTTTGCGAAAAATCTTGTTGAAGCTTCATGAAAGTGTTCCTAAACCATTCTCGTTAGTCATGCTTCTTCATTCCTGAGGTTTGTCGACTCATCATTCGTCAAAGTCTTAGTTTCCAATATCTTTATCGGGCAAGATCTCTATTATCCCTGATTTCATTGAGTTCAAAAACTCTAAAATTCATCAAATCCAATCTTACGTCAAATTCAAATTCATGAAAAATCTCTAAATTCTTCATTGTTGAATTCATCAATCGAAGCTATCTCGTTTCTTTGAGCCCATTTAGGAACGGTGTCTCATTTTTCGAGTCCGTTTGGGAATGGTCTCTTATCTTCTTCGAACCCGTTTGGGAACGATACTTCATTTTTCGAATCCATTTGGGAATAGTTTCTTATCTTCTTCGAGCCCGTTTAGGAACGGTGTATCATCTTCTGAGTCCATTTGGGAATGGTCTGTTATCTTCTCCGAGCCCGTTTGGGAACGGTGTCTCATTTTCCAAGTCCAGTTGGGAATGGTCTATTAAAATTCTTCGAGCCCGTTTGTGAACGGTATCACATTTTTCGAATCCATTTGTGAATGGTCTCTTATATTCGAGCCCGTTTGGGAACGGTGTCTCATTTTCCGAGTCCATTTGGGATGGTCTCGTATCTTCTACCCGCCCGTTTGTGAACGGTATCTCATTTTCCGAGTCCATTTATGAATGGCCTCATATCCTCTTTGAGCCAGTTTGTGAACGGTGTCTCATTTTCTGAGTCCATTTGTGAATGGCCTCATATCCTATTTGAGCTCGTTTGTGAACGGTATCTCATTTTCTGAGTCCATTTGTGAATGGTCTCATGTCCTCTTTGAGCACGTTTGTGAATGGTGTCCCATTTTCCGAGTCCATTTGTGAATGGTCTCTTATCATTTTTGAGCCCGTTTGTGAACGGTGTCTCATTTTGCGAGTCCATTTGTGAATGGTCTCTTATCCTATTTGAGCCCGTTTATGAACGGTATCTCATTTTCTGAGTCCATTTGTGAATGGTCTCATGTCCTCCTTGAGCCCGTTTGCGAACGGTGTCTCATTTCCCGAGTCCATTTGTGAATGGTCTCTTATCCTCTTTGAGCCCGTTTGTGAACGGTGTCTAATTTTTCGAGTCCATTTGTGAATGGTCTCTTATCCTCTTTGAGCCCATTTGTGAAGGGTGTCTCATTTTCAGAATCCATTCGAAAATGATATCTCATGTCCTTCGTGGGCCCGTTTGTGAACGGCGTCTCATTTTTCGAGTCCATTTGTGAATGGTCTCATATCCTCCTTGAGCCCGTTTGTGAACGGGGTCTCATTTTCTGAGTCCATTTGTGAATGACCCCGTATCCTCTTTGAGCCCATTTGTGAACGGTGTCTCGTTTTCCAAGTCCATTTGTGAATGGTCTCTTATCCTCTTTGAGCCCGCTTGTGAACGGTGTCTCATTTTCTTCGAAAAACCGTTTGAGAACGATCTTTGTTCCTTCTCTTCAGAATCCATTCGAAATTGATATCTCATTCGCTCATTGTCCGTTTGTGAACGGCGCCACATCAGGATTATTTTTCATTCTAAGTTGCTTGATTTTCGCTCTTAGATTGGATTCATTTCTCCATTTATTCTGAACTACCATCTAATGGTAGCAAGAATAAATGATTTTTTATTACATTCTAGGACTTCGTCTAGGGTCTTGCATTAGGTTAGGTTGTGTGGACCCCGATCCAGAGGACGGTGAGCGAGGGACGCGAGATCCCCCAGTCAATCCTTTGAGACCTCCACAATGTGAAGGAGAGCTCTACCAAGGAACTCTTGAAATGATGCCACTCACAGCATGGGTGGCGAATGTACATGTATGAGATACCTCTTGATCCGGAGACAAAAGCCTCAAAACCAAGACGCACCTGAAAATAACTCAGAGTCGCCATCTAAGGAAATGGGCCCTAGATCCCATGAAATACTCTGTTGCAACAGATAATCAAAGATACAAAATGTTCGTGCCTGGTGACGAATGAGGAAGATCCGAAGAGCATCCCCAATTCGCCCAAGTGCAAGCACATGGTCTCTTATGCCAGTTCTAATTAACTTCGAAGAGTTTTGGGCGAAAATCATGTGAAATGGGAACAATCATCCCTGAGAAAACGTCTATCTAAACATGCATGACCCGGGGATGAGCAAAGAAAGCAAACAAATCCTAACTCATCACATCTAAGAAAGCAGTAAACAACCACATGCAGAGCTATAACTAAACAGACAATGATAGACATAATGAGGTAAGGAAAGCAGTAAAGATCTATATCTAGACAGATAATCAAGATAAGATAAATGAATAAACGCTATAGCTAAGCAACCAAAGCAGTAGAGTAATCACACTAACATGCGGACCTATGCGAGAGATAAGGTTAAGAAAATAGCAATCAATCCCATGCTTGAGAAGCAAACAAACTAGAAGCGACGCATGAGAAATCTGAGGCAAGCACACGACAAGCTAAAAGATGCAAGAAAAGAAAAAAGAATCAGAAAATCATCGGTATGCGAGAACCAAAAACTGGCAGGAAAAAGAAAATGGAACACACAATAGGCTCAGAGGGCGATTCAAAAGAAATCAAGCCCAGCGATCCTAATCTGCTGAAGATCGGACAAGTCTCGCGATCGTCATGACCTATCGTTGGGCTCAGCGAGGACAATCCCTGTAAAGGGGCCACGCTACATCATCGCTCGTCTCAAAACCCGATAACACGTCAGAAAACCGATGGAAACCGAAAAACCACGATGAAAACCGGAAATGGAATGAAAAGAGGGCTCCGAGTGACCTGGTGATCACCATCCTTGCCCATTTTTTGTTTTGAAAGGTTTGAAAATGTTTGAAAATATTTATTAAAAATGTTTGACTGGACTTGGGTGGACCCAAGCTACCTACGTACCCTGTGGGAAGGGATCAAGCCAAAGTAGTTCAAAACAGCTTTTTCGAAAAATGTTTTTGATGTTTTTGACGATTTTTTTTGTTTTTGGATTTTTACTATTCGATTTTTATGTGTGTTTTTTTATACCTTTTGATTGAAAAAGGGGGTTTGGCTCAAGAGGTTGCCGTCCGTCATAGCCGAACCTCGAGAGAAGTGTTCCCATGATCGATGGAATCCCGAAACTCGAAAAGGATCCCGAGAAACGTAAGAAGAGTGAACCCGAAGAAGACAAGGTTGAACCCTTGAACCCTATAAGAAGCAAAGGTCCGAAAGAAAGATAAGAAGAGTAGATGGGTTTATAACCTGGACTGACCTGTTCCATATGAAACGAAGTCGACTCGACTCAGATGGATCAAGCATTGGGGTCAAATTTTTTCCCAAGAAACAAAGCCAATCCGACGAAGTAATGGGTCAAGCATCTCAATTGACTTGTTCTATAAAGAAGGAAGTCAATTCGGATAGGATAAAAGAATAGTCCGAGCGCCTATATGCCCAGTAAAAAAAACAACCATGTTATCAATACTAATCACAGAGGGGAAGAGAAAGCAATTCACGAAAATTACTGTCGTAAATGAGACGACTAAAGCCGACATAAGCCCCCATGCTCATACCCTATATGATCTAAAACTAAGGAAAACAAGGCAATACTGAAATTGCAAAATGATCCTATGGCTTCAAGTCGAGCACCAACATGCACAATAAGTTGCTTTGCATCCCAGAAATGGGAACAGAGGTTGCAATATAGGCATAGAGGCATCAATCCTCCATAACATGTTAAGAGTTGGCTTACACTCGGACTCAAAAAAAAAGTTGGTCTTTCACCATAGCCAAGCCTTCAACACCACACTAACTCCCCTTTGCCTAATTTCACCTCCTTCATTAACTATGATTGATACAATCCTCAAAGCAAAAGGAAACAGATAGCATTTGAAGAAGCAAATTTGGTAGATATGATGGAAAACATGGTGTTGTTTATGTCAGAAGACCCATATTGCCATCACCATGTTCAAAGGATTATATTTTGCACATCTCATTTCTCTTAACAGACTATAAACATTTTGAAAAGAATTCAGAGAACACTCCGAACAGCAAAGACAAGGCCAATCCATGCGGTTAAAAAAAAAACATGGTAATGCTAACTCTGATACCTACAAACGCCTTGTTTTGATAATCGCGCTACACCCACTTCATTTCTCATTACCGGTAGGATGAAAATGAAGGAAACAAGTAACCACCACCATTTCTAAACACCACTTTAAAAAAATAGTCCAAGCAAGACAGAAATAAACTAATTTCAAGAGGTTTTCAGAGTTGAAAAATGAAGATTTCACAAGTTAATGGTAAAGCATTACCTGCTTGGAGCAAATAGCAGATGTTAAGGTCTCTTTGGAGCTTTTAGGTATTTGTACCGGAAATGATGGCCGAAGGTTTGTAATGATCCGAATCAATGGTGCTCTACTAGATGAAGGCGATTGCGATTGCCGCACTTTTATGCCTGTGCCATTTTCCGATCGCTCAATTGAATCATGAACAAACGAGACCGTGGCATTGGGAGTAGAGTTCGCACCAGCAGGTTGATGGTGGAATTAGATGAGAGTGGTATGGCATGGGTTTGAAAAATTGAAGGAGGTTAAATGGGGTCAGATTTAATGGAGGTTGGAGATGGCCAACCGGATTTGTAGGGTTTTGAAGGAGGAGACGATGGTGGAGGTGAATGGTGTAGAGGTGGTGGTGGTTTACAGAGATGGTGGGAAAATGAAGTGGGTTTGGGTGATGGTAGAAAAGGGAGATGGTGGTCGGAAGTGATGGGGCTTGCCGGATTTCGACGAGGATCGTCGGGGAAGATGAATGAAATGGGTTTGAGAGTGGTGGCTGAGATTGAGGTGAAGGAGAAGAAAGGAGAAGGAGGGCTTGTAGATGATGGCAATGGGGGTCAGATTCTTACCGGATTCCGGTGGTATTCGTTGGAGAAGATGGTGGCTCCGGTGGGATGGTGGTTGAAGAAAATGGTGATGGTGGGATGGTGGCTGAGAAGGGGATTGTGAAGGGAAACGAAGTGGGTTTCTATGGATTCCAGATTGGGGTCGGATTCATGGCCATTTGGTCGGAGATGGATGGCGGTTGAGGGAAGATGAATGAAATGGGTTTGAGAGTGGTGGCTGTAGAAATGGAAGTGGCTGAGGATGGTGGTGTAGAGAGAATGAGATGGGTTTGGGGTTGGAATAAAGGTAAAAGGAGAAGAGGGTTTGGTGGGTGGGTGGAGGTGGCACAGCCGGAGCAAATGGCCGGCAAGAGTGGGGGCCGGAGATGGTGAAGATGGAGGTGGCAGCTGAAATTGCAGAGGTGAGGATTGCGGTGGAAGAAGAAGGGGGTGATTACTGCTACAGGAAGGGGGCAGAACTCCGGTGGAGTTGACGGGGAAGATGACCGGAAGTCCTCCTCCCTTTTTCTTTTTCTTTTTTCTGCCTCTCTCTTTCTCTTTCTCACTCCCTGTAAAAAAAAAGAAAAGAAAATCATCTTCTCCTCACGAGCTCTCTCTTGGTTTTATATTCACTTTTTTTTTTAATCTAATCCCTACCCTCCATTTGGTATCTTGTTCTTCTTGATTACCCCTAGCCCTTGATCCTTGTCTTTGCCCTAATGCCATCTTAGAAACCCTAAGGATCTAGAGTGTTCTAATCTAATCCAGCCCTACACCTCACCCTTTTGATCCAACAGCCTATGTTCATTACTTGTAGAGAAAGTAATACTTATTTTACAAAAATACCCCAAGGACAAGGCATTTTACCTTCTTGCCATTACACCCTACTTTTATAAAGAAAAAAGACATATTTACCTCCCTTTTCTTTCATGGACAACCTTCTTTAGCATTTTTTTTTGTGCTAGAGGGGGGGTGGTCTATTCAAGAACAAGAGAAGAATCAATTATTTTTCTCTAATTTATTTCTTCCAGGAAAATGATATTGGCACATCCATATTTTGATAATTTTCTAATTTTTGCACAGATGAAAGAGGAGGACGGAGCGGTTGAACAGAGAATATCAATGGGATTTGGAGATCACTCGGGCTTTCAGAATATTTTGAGAAATAATTTTCAAGTCGGTAATTTCGAATTTTTCAGGCTCTTTCGCAATTGGAGCTCGATTTTTAGAACTTTCATTCGATCTCGGGAATTGGTTTCGGAATTGATTTGCAAACTTGAAACTTGATTCTGAAGGACTTTGAATTTGGTCTCGGGACTCAAATTTCGGGATTTATTCAATTTTTGGGAAATTTGGGTCAGGTCAAAATGGGGTGTCTACAGATGCCCCTCTTTGGCAGAGGGTGCTTGTCGCACGAATGCCAAAGCCAAAAGGACGACGCATTTTGACCTGCCCCGAAAATTTGGTTAAAGAAGGAAAACATAAAAAAAATGATTTTGTGAAGATTGAATTCTTGAAGGGTCAGATGCCTCAAGGTTCTTACCCGGATTGGATGCCTCAAGGGTCTTTAGAAGGAATGCCACAATGAACTTTGGAAATGATGCCTCAGGGGGACTTTGGAAAGGATGCCGCAGGGAACTTAGGAAAGAATGCCACAGGGGACTTTAGTAAGAATGCCTCAGGGGACTTTGGAAATGATGCCTCGGGAAGGCGAATAGCTTGTCTGCGAAATTGACTTGTCTGCAAATGAGACGCGGCTAGCGAGACCGAGGGTCAGGGAAACGGGAGCTAAAGAAAATTTGATTTGTCTGGGAAATTGATCTGTCTGCGAATGAGACACGGCTAGCGGGACTGGGGTCAGTGAGACGGAAGCTAAAGAAAATTTGATTTGTCTGAGAAGTTGATCTGTCTGCAAAATTGACCTGTCTGCGAATGAGACACGGCCAGCGGGACTGGAGGTCAGCGAGACGAAAATCAATAGGGATTGGCCTTGATAGCCGAATGAAAATAGCTTGTCTTCGAAATTGACCTGTCTGCGAAATTGACCTATCTGCGAATGAGAAGCGGTCAGCGGGACTGGGGTCAGAGAGACGGAAGCTAAGGAAATTTTGATTTGTCTGCGAAGTTGACATGTCCGCGAAGTTGACCTGTCTGCGAATGAGACACGGCCAGCGGGACTGGAGGTCAGCGAGACGGAAATCAATAGGGATTGGCCTTGATAGCCGAATGAAAATAGCTTGTCTTCGAAATTGACCTGTCTGCGAAATTGACCTATCTGCGAATGAGAAGCGTCAGCGGGACTGGGGTCAGCGAGACAGAAGCTTAAGAAAATTTGATTTGTCTGCGAAGATTGACCCGTTTGCGAAATTGACTTGTCTGCGAATGAGACACTGCCAGCGGGACTGGAGGTCAGCGAGACGGGAATCAAAGAAGATATGATTTGTGTAGATTCGAATTGAGAATAGGATTTTGACTGATTCCATTGGGGATTGATTGATCATCTCTTGCGAAGAGAAATTAGGAGTGCGTACTCTCTGCTGAGAACAAGACTTGGATGACTTGCTGGAGAATTGATTTTGATGGAGAGTTCACTATATTTGAGAGTGGACTCAGCTGGAGATACTGATTTTGCTAGGGAGTAGTTTTTGTTAGAGAGTGAACTCAGTTGGGAGTTGACTCGGTTGGGGATTTGGAGGCTTGACCCGAGATGTGCTCATGCCTCTCTCATCTCAACTTGCTGGAGATATTGACACTGATTATCTTTGTGTGCTTGACATCTTTTATGACGCAAGTCATAAAAGATGCCCCTAGTGTATTCGTGCTTCCATGACAAGAGTATAACAAGGCAATGTAAAGCTGATATTTCCTTTCATGAAAACTGGGATTATATGAGCTTTTGCTTCTTCTTTTCTTTTCCTTTTTCTCTTTCTGGTTCTGTTCGTTTCTGATGCTGAGATATCTGACAGACCTGGGCAAGGTAATCTTCAACACTTCTGGATCATGCTTTGACTTGTTCTGGTCTTTGAAGATGCCGGCCTTTCTCTGCATGTCACCCCAACTTCAGGAAGGGACTAACTAAACTAGACTTTAACGACTTACACTCGACCCGACACACAAAAGACCGAGACTTCAAAGAGAAACTCGATTTGTTTCTGGACCTGATGAAACCAATGAATATTTTTAGCATTTTAAATGATAATGGTCGCCCACTCTTAGAAGATTTCAAATACCATGTTTAAAGGCATTATTTTTCTCTCTCTGCATTTGCGTCATGGTCATTATACCCTTTAGATTGTTCGGTTTTAAATGCCCCTAGTATAGAGCAGCCAAAGAAGATCTTGCTGGCGCCGCTCAGACTCTGATGATGCCAACTCTGATGCTGAAGGCTGCGCCCATTTTCTGATACTTTGAGCTTCATGTAGGAAGTCACTGCCATTCGACCAGACCACCCAAGCGGGTTTTCGATCCATCGGACCGCTCTGCCTTGATTTTTGCCTGGATCACATTTTTCAGGTTTTTGGTCCAGCAGGCTAACGCCCTAATTTTTGCCTAAGTTGCCCTTTCGGGTTTTCGACTTAGCGGGTGAATGACCCTAACTTTTGCCTAGACCGCCCTTTCGGGTTTTTGCCCTAGCAGGTCTTCAGACTCCATCACTTTTTTCTTTTTTTCTTTTTTCCTTTTTCTTTTTTTTCTCTCTTTTTTTTTTCATGCCACAAACCTTTGCCTATTGCACCAAAATGACTTTTTAGGTGGGTTATGGGTTCAAAGGATAGGATTTTGCTTTGGTTTTCAAGGTTTGAAGGTGATTGATTTTGTTTGGAAGAGCGACTGAACCTGGATAAACCAGGTTGCCTACGTACCCTGGAAGAATAGGGATCAGGTCAGGCGTAGTTCAAGGCAAAAAAAATGCCCCTTGTTTGAGGTTTTGGAAGACTTTTGACTTTGTTAAGGCTCAAAAGGGCTGCGAAAGATTGTTGTATTGGTTTTTCAAGTTTTTTTTTTTTTGAAGGTTCTGGCTGGCCAAAGGAGGCCTTCTGGTGCTCTAAGCATAATATTTCTTGAGTTGGTCCAGGTTTGTTGGCTTTGTTAATTTTTCACCATTTTGATCGAGGAGTCTGACGACTTTTCCTGGCAGGACTTCATCCACAATATAGGGGCCAGTCCAATTGGGCTTAAACTTTCCCCTGGGATCATAGACCGATGCCCGAAAAGTTTTCAACACGAGGTCTCCTTTCTGCAGGTCTCTGATGCGAACTTTCTTGTTAAAAGCTTTCTCGATACGGCGCTGATATCCTTGGACATGATATAGAGCTTTCAACCGCTTCTCATCAATCATATGAAGCTCCTGGTATCTAGCTTGTGCCCATTCTGATTCTGGCAAGTCAGCCTCCATCATCGCTCTCAAAGAAGGAATTCGCAGTTCTACAGGCAGGACAGCTTCCATCCCGTACACCAGTGAATACGGTGTTGCACCTATGGAGGCCCTGATTGACGTCCTGTAGGCCCATAGAGCATACAGGAGCTTGTTCGACCAATCTTTGTAGGTTTCAATCATTTTGCTGATGATAACTTTGACATTCTTATTGGTCGCCTCGACAGCTCCATTGGTTTGGGGCTTATAGGGCGAAGACTTGTGGTGCTTAATTTTGAACTCTTCGCATAAGTGTGCCACATCCTTCTTGAAGTGAGATCCATTATCTGAGATCAGCTCATGTGGTACTCCATATCTGCATATGATATTTGCTCTGATAAACCTTGCAACTGAAGTAGAGGATAATGAGGCATAGGAAGCTGCTTCTACCCACTTGGTGAAGTAGTCAATGGCGACCAGAATGTACTCATGTCCGCTCGATGACTTCGGTGATATCTTCCCAATAATGTCTATTCCCCATACTGAGAAAGGCCAGGGCGATGTAAGAGAATGCAACTGAGATGGGCACGTGGATGAGATTAGCATAAACTTGGCATTTGTGACACTTCTTTACAAAAGCATGACAATCTGCTTCCATCGTCGGCCAGTAATACCCAAGTCTTGTGATCTTTCTTGATAGCATTTTTCCATTCATGTGCGGTCCACAGACACCTTCATGAATTTGTTCTATGATTTCAGCGGCTCGATCTTCATCTATACACAAGAGTTGGATCCCGTCGAACGATCTCCTATATAATTCTCCACCACATATGATAAAATTAGAGCCCAACCTCTAAAGTGTTCTCCTCTCTTTTCCCGAGGCTTCGGCTGAATGCCCTTTGCCTGAAATGAGATCTTTTATATCTGTGTACCATGGCTTGCCGTCTGGACACGTTGCTGCTATCTCTATTGCATTAACATGCGCTGGGGCCCATTGCAATCGTACTGCCAAAGGCTGAACCTCCATCGTCGCAGATAGTTCCAACATTGAGGCTAAAGTAGCAAGGGCGTCAGCGAAATGATTCTTCACTCGAGACAAGTGAGTAAATGAGATGTTTCAGAATTTGCTGACCAGAGACCCCAAGTACTCGTGATACGGGATCAGTTTATCTTCTTTTGTTCTCCAACATCCTTTGGTTTGACAAATAATCAGGATCGAGTCTCCGAATACATCGATGTCTTGGATGTTTAAAACTAGAGCTGCTTCGAGACCAGCAATGCATGCCTCATACTCCGCCATGTTGTTTGTACACTCAAATTGTAGCTTGATTGATATAGGGGTATACTCCTTTCTCGGTGATACCAGTATTGCCCCTATACCACGACCTTGCTTGTTCACAGCTCCATCGAAGTACATAGACGAGGTCGTCCCTGGGGCTTCGTCTTCTACGGTCATTATCTCTTCATCCGGAAACTCTGTTTTCAAATACTCAACCTCTTCTACGGGTACTTCAGCCAGATGCTCGGCTACTACCCACCCCTTGATTGACTTCTGAGTGACGTAAGTGATGTCGAACTCAGACAATAATAACAACCACCTTGCAGTTCTTCCGGTGAGAGCTGGTTTCTCAAACAAATACTTCAAGGGATCCATCCGTGAAAGGAGCAAGACCCTATTTGATAACAGATAATGCCTCAGCCTTTGAGTAGCCCAAACCAGCACCAGACAAGTTTTCTCGAGCAGGGTATACTTCTGTTCATACTCAAGCATCTTCTTACTGAGATAATATATAGCCTTTTCTCGCTTCGACTCTGGATCTTGCTGGGCCAACATGCATCCCATCGCTGTATCAGTCACAAACAGGTACAACAACAATGGCTGGCCTGGCGTAATTGGTGACAACACTGGAGGCGAGGTCAGACACAACTTGATCTTTTCAAAAGCTTGCTGACACTCTTCATCCCATTTCTTTGACGCATTTTTCTTCAAAAGCCTGAAGATCGGCTCACAAATAGTAGTCAACTGTGCTATGAATCTTCTCAAGTATTGCACCTTGCCAAGAAATCCTCTGATTTGCTTCTCTGTTTTTGGTGGAGTCATTTCTTGAATAGCTTTTATCTTCTGAGGATCAACTTCGATTCCTCTCTGACTCACCAAGAAACCCAATAACTTCCCTGATGTAACACCAAACACGCACTTGTTTGGGTTAAGACGAAGCTGATACTTTTGGATACGCTGAAAGAACTTCCTCAATGACACAACATGCTCTTCTCTAGTCTTGGCCTTGACTATCATGTCATCCACATAAACCTCTACTTCTTTGTGCATCATATCATGCAACAAGGTAGTAGCAGCTCTCTGATAGGTCGCTCCTGCGTTCTTGAGTCCGAACGGCATCACTTTGTAACAATATGTTCCCCATTCGGTTATGAAAGCTGTTTTGATCATATCTTCGGGCGCCATCTTGATCTGATTGTATCCCGAAAACCCATCCATGAAGGAAAGCAATGCATGACCAGCTGTATTGTCCACCAGGATATCTATGTACGGCAGAGGGAAGTCATCCTTCGAGCTTGCCCTATTCAGGTCTCTGAAGTCTACACACATACGAACTTTTCATCCTTTTTGGGCACCGGTACTATGTTCGCAAGCCATTCAGGGTATTCCACCACCTTGAGAAAACCCACTTCTAACTGCTTAGTAACTTCATCTTTAATTTTCAAAGCCCACTCAGGTTTCATTCTCCGAAGATTTTGCTTTTTCGGTTTGGCACCCAGGATTAAGGGAAGCCGATGTTGGACAATGTCTTCACTTAATCCCGGCATTTCTTTATAGAGGACCAAGCAAAGACTTCTTTGAATTCCCTAAGTAGGTCAGTTAATTCTTTCCGCTCCTCAAGGGATAATGTCTTGCCAATTCGTATTTCCCGAGTTTCGGTTTCATCGCCAATATTTATGGTCTCGATTTCTTCTTCAAGTGGCTTTGCTCGACGCTCCTCCCCCTGTTTAATCATGTGCTTGATTTCAGGGAGAATTTCGTCGGCATCCTCATCCGAGGAGGGCTCTTTATTATTATTATTATTATTATCATTGAATTCATCTGATAAAGACACAGACACAGAGACATACTGAGAAGAGATATTCATTTCATTGGAAACTGCAAGTACATCATTGGACACGCTTGACTCAGGCTCAACATCGGACTCAACAAAGAAAGAAACAGGCTGAGCGTCGGTCCCATCAGTGGACTCGAGCCTAACAGTAGCTACATCAGACACATTAGACAACTCAAACTCAACTTCAGACACATCAACAGACTCTGACTCATGATCGGACTCCATAACATTGGAAGACTTATTGACAAGAATGTCATCATACTCCATAACAACCTGAGGAAGGACATACGAACTCCAGTTAGCGAGGTCCCCTTCAGCTGAGGTGGTCATGGCTTGCGGGTTCAAAAACGGCGCATCTTCTCCGATCATAGCTACAACCGGTGAATCGATCTTAAACAGAGATTCCAAAAGGTACGGCTCCATAAGGTCAGCCCAGTCTGATTCAGATTCCTCCTTATTAATCTGCGAGGATGGGAATTCATCTGGTAATTCCATGTCGAAGAAGATCTCAAACCCTGGCAGCTTTTCATTGGTTATTGGATCGACCCATGGCTCAGCAAAACCACAAAAGGAGAAATCCTCCCCTTCTTTCCTGTAATGTCCATTCCTCAACAAACTGTAAAACATGCTCGGCTCATCTATCCCCAAACGACGAAGTTCAACCTTTCTGCGCATATACTTCTTCATCTCACTGATCTTTTCATTTGTAGGTTCATAGCCCAACCCAAACAATCCAATTGCTTTACCCATATTCGGCCACTCAACTACACCCTGATGGTGGCGACCTAACCCGGCTCCTGGGACATAGCCCTGTTTGCGCATCATTCGGACTACTGCGGGGTTTGAACTTGTAAGGAAAGTGAGAGGTTCATTCATAGCTTCTTCTACTGATATAGCTGTAACTTCCAGGGAGAAACCAGTCAGACTGACATCTTCATTCTTTTCTAAAGTGGTCAGGATGATGAGCTCCTGAGAAATTTGGCCAACTTCTAGGTCTGGGTCTCGTCTAACTGTTATCACTCTGTTACCCTTAATGAATTTCAGCTTTTGATGCAATGATGAAGGTAAAACTCCGTATTTGTGAAGCCAAGGTCGGCCCAAGAGCAAATTGAATGATGGTTTAATGTCTAACACTTGAAACTCAATTTCAAACATTCCATCTCCAATCTGGATTTCTGTGGCTAAAGTTCCAACAACATCACGCCTCGTACCATCATAAGCTAAGATGCCTTGTTCAGAAGGGATGAAATCACCAGGTTCAAATCCTAAGGCAGTAGCGGTACTCAGAGGACAAACATTCAAAGCGGATCCATTGTCAACTAAAACCTCAGGAACTTTCTTCTCATTACAGAAATCGGTGACTCGGAGCAGGCGGCTATGATTGTGACCTTCGAGAGTCAAGTCTTCATCAGTGAAAGACAAGGTTTTGGAAACCCGGGCCATAGCTACAAGTCCGACCAACTGATCTGGAGTAATATCAACGGACACTTTAGCGGCATTCAAGTCTCTAAGTATAACCTCTCAGTGCTTTGCAGAGTTCATAAGCAAACCCCAGATTGAAATATTTGCCTGAGTTTTCTTTAACTGCCAGAGGAGGTTTTCATCTTCTTCATCTGACTTCGACTTAAACAAATCAGATCCTCTCGCGAGCTCAGCGGGATTCTCAACCCTTAACTCGGCTGGTTTAAAGACACACCCGCCGCGAGTAACATGGCGGACCTCATCACAAACAATCTCCAGATCCTCTTCATCAGGCTGAAAAACATAAGGACGAACTTCATGATCTTCCTCATCAGGCTGGAAAACATAGTGAATTCGGGCTTCCTTATCTTCCTCATCGGGCTAGAAAACATATGGAGTTTGTGCTACTTGATGGACAGTGGATTCAACATTCTGATAGACACATGGGTAAATCACCTGGTCTTCCTTATTAGGCTGGAAAACATAAGGAATTCGGGCGGTGTGATTGATGACAGGCTCAGCAAGACACTCTTCTTCCTCTTCTTCGAAATTTAAGACATAGGGAGTTGCAGGAGTTATGGCACAAATAAGAGAGGTTGGATCAACAAAAGGCTTGTCATCAGAGATGGCTCCTATCTCAGGTGGTGGGGGAGCGGTATGTCTGGGTAAGGGATTTCGAGTGACGTTAGGTTCAGGTAGAACAAGGTCACCCACCGCTAGCAGTTTTTCGATTCTGTATCTTAGGGCTATACAACGATCAGTATGGTGTCCAAGACCATGATGGTACTGGCGAAACTGGTCTTCTCTGAAACCTCTGGGAAGAGGGTCTGGGGGAGGTCTTGGTGGTAAGAGTTCAATTACGCCATCTCTGACAAGATTTCTCATGATGGATGATGGGGTGTAAGGCAACGAAGTGAACTCTTTCTTTGGCTTTTGAATGGGTTTTTCTCCTCCCATTACTATATTTCTTGGAGGCGGGCGAGAAGTCCCCAATTGATTCACTTCTTTGGGAGCAGTGATAGGTCTTTTACCCTCCTTCGGATTCGCGTAATGCTTCAGAACTACACCCTGTGCTAAAGCATCTTCTGTCATGTTCCTAGTGTGGATGAAATGCTTAAAATCCGGATAGTACTGAGTAGCCATATACTGCGCATAAGGGCCGGAGAGATTTTTGACAATAATGTTGAGCTGGTCTTCTTCAGATCGGCGGTTAGTCATCTGAGCTACCTTTCTCCTCCACTTCTTAACAAAGGTACTGAACGGCTCATGGATCTGTTGCTTGAGCATTTTTAGATCTCGACGAGTGACCTCAACCCCGTCATCATAAGAGAATTGTTCAATAAACTTTTCAACAATGTCCTCCCAAGTCTTGGTTTGAGCTGAATCCAAAGTCAGAAACCATTTACACGCCACGCCTGATAGAGACATTTGGAACAATTTAGCCATCTGCTGAGAATTCAGACCGTACTGCTCAAGCGCATTGATGTACATCTTCAGATGACTTCTAGGACTCCCAGATCCGTCATACTTGGCAAAGTCAGGGATTTTGAACTTGGGAGGGAGAGTGATGCCAGAGAAGATTGAGAATTTAGACATGTCTATTTTCTTTGGATTGTGATTTTTCAAATTCAGAAGCTCGAGAGCCAACTGGTCTACTTTCTCAAATAACTCCTTCTCTTTTCTGGCTCTAGCAGGAGATGGCGGAAGATTTTCCTCAGCGTACTGCTCATCATCGTAATCAAAGGTAGGAACTTGCATGGATCTGACTGGGATATGGACTCCAGTTGGAGGATTCTGGACTACAGGGTCCTTCGAGGTTGAAGACTTCTCATTTGCTTGACCCTCCAGACGTGTCACTTTTTCAGTAAGGGTTGACACCTGTCTGGTAAGGTTCATCATCATTTCTCTCATTTCAGTCATGAAACTACTCTTAGTATACTCAGCCATTAGGTCAGGATTAGAAGATACTGGTGAAGCAGAATAACGACTTAGTCTCGATGTTTGACGAGACCAAACCGGCTTAGAAGCAGTAACTTTTCGGGGAGCGATGTTTAAACGATCGGGCAAGACTCCTATCATGGACATCACAAACACTAGGTTTTAATAAGAGGTAATCATATGACAATATTTCATGCAAATTGAAACAAAAGATTATACAAATGCATCGCTTCCTTGGGTAAAGCCAGCAGCATAGCAATCGTGAGAAGGGTCACGACGGCCTATCACACCTAAAAGAATTGCCATTACACTCAAGGTGTGTCGGATAAAAAGAAAAATCCGACAGCATAATGGTCTTACAAAAGGATCATGGCATGGCAAACTCATGGTTTATCAATACCCCAAAGGATAGTGATTATCCTCAAAGTTTTACCTAAAATCCGACAGCATAACGACAGCACATGGAGACAGGGTAACGTAAGCACATGATTTGTTAACAAGCCTAAAAGGGTGATGACCACACTCAAGGTATTTAGAGAAAATTCGGCAGCATGACGGCCATACTAGGAGATGTGGTACGATAAGCACATGGTTCGTCAACAAACCTAAAAGAATAATGTTCACTCCAAGGTTTTTAACGAAAATCCGGCAACATAACGACTGTACTATGAGGGTCTCAGTAACTAAACATGAAGAGTACGCTGTCATGGTCAATATAAAGCAGGGCTCTCAACAAGAACACACTCTGGCAGCAATAATGGCAAGATAGACTCACAATCGACATGTGAAATAGGATTTGATGAGGATCGAACAAAGGATCAGGCTCATAGAAGATAAATTAGGCTATGAAGATGATGAAGTGAAACCAATGATCTGATCATAATCTGAAAGACGGATAGATAGGGATAGCAGATTAGGTTAGGAAGGAAAATCTAACGTAAAAAAATAGACCCTAATCTAAAAATAAATACATACATACGTATACATATATATACATCCTAACCAGGTGCACCAGCCTAACGGAGTCAAGGAGGTCTCGACTGATGACAGACTGATGAGTGTACTAGGACCGTGTTGTAGCCACATAAGGTGAACTGCCCTAGTCTACAAATGGGACAAGGTTCCTAACTCTAGGCTTCACATGTGTAAGCAACACATGTTCACCCTTATATGAATGCAATATATACATATATAAACACGGGTACTTCCTAGTGGGGTTTCACTAAGTACATACATAATATATAAAACAAAGTAGGGTTCCGGACTCAATCTATCGGGCACTATGCATATGAACCATACCTAATATGTATAACAAAAGTACGCCCAATGTTATACATAGTATGCTTCATTGCTCATCGGCTGCTGTAGACAAAAGTACGCCCAATGTCTACGACTTCAGCACCAGCGCATAGCTTGGAAATAGATTCAACAGCACCATCAGGGTAATGACATCCCAGTCGGGCACGCATTGTATCTATCCCATGGAACCAATGATAATGAAAATCAATTAAAGAAATAAAGAATATGATAATACATGCTATGCAGTGTGTGATTCCCTCGCTTTATTTACGCACCTATCTGGTGCTCCTGGATTCTAAGCGAAAAAGGTCTCATTTAACTTAATTTTGGCCCAAATTTCTTTAAAATTAATCAAAATGGCATATTTACAAAGTTAGGCAATGTTTCAAGAACACCCCAGCAGAGTCGCCAGCCTGTGGACTCCGATCCCGAGGACGGTGAGCGAGGGACGCGAGATCCCCCAGTCAATCCTCTGAGACCTCCACAATGTGAATGAGAGCTTTACCAAGGAACTCTCGAAATGATGCCACTCACAGCATGGGTGGCGAATGTACATGTATGAGATACCTCTTGATCCGGAGACAAAAGCCTCGAAACCAAGACCCACTTGAAAATAACTCAGAGTCGCCATCCAAGGAAATGGGCCCTAGATCCCATGAAATACTTTGTTGCAACGGATAACCAGAGATACAAAATGTCTGTGCCTGGTGACGAATGAGGAAGATCCGAAGAGTACCCCCAATTCGCCCAAGTGCAAGCACATGGTCTCTTATGCCAGTTCTAATTAACTTCGAAGAGTTTTGGGCGAAAATCATGTGAAATGGGAACAATCATCCCCGAGAAAACGTCTATCTAAACATGCATGAGCCAGGGATGAGCAAAGAAAGCAAACAAATCCTAACTCATCACATCTAAGAAAGCAGTAAACAACCACATGCAGAGCTATAACTAAACAGACAATGATAGACATAATGAGGTAAGGAAAGCAGTAAAGATCTATATCTAGACAGATAATCAAGATAAGATAAATGAATAAACGATATAGCTAAGCAACCAAAGCAGTAGAGTAATCACACTAACATGCGGACCTATGGGAGAGATAAGGTTAAGAAAATAGCAATCAATCACATGCTTGAGAAGCAAACAAACTAGAAGCGACGCATGAGAAATCTGAGGCAAGCACACGACAAGCTAAAAGATGCAAGAAAAGAAAAAAGAATCAGAAATTCATCGGTATGCGAGAACCAAAAACTGCCAGGAAAAAGAAAATGGAACACACGATAGGCTCAGAGGGCGATTCAAAAGGAATCAAGCCCAGCAATCCTAATCTGCTGAAGATCGGACAAGTCTCGCGATCGTCATGACCTATCGTTAGGCTCAGCGAGGACAATCCTTGTAAAGGGGCCACGCTACATCATCGCCCGTCCCAAAACCCGATAACACGTTAGAAAACCGATGGAAACCGGAAAACCACGATGAAAACCGGAAATGGAATGAAAAGAGGGCTCCGAGTGACCTGGCAATCACCATCCTTGCCCATTTTTGTTTTGAAAGGTTTGAAAATGTTTGAAAATATTTATTAAAAATGTTTGACTGGACTTTGGTGGACCCAAGCTACCTACGTACCCTGTGGGAAGGGATCAAGCCAAAGTAGTTCAAAACAGCTTTTTCGAAAAATGTTTTTGATGTTTTTGACGATTTTTGTTGTTTTTGGATTTTTACTATTCGATTTTTATGTGTTTTTATTTTATCCCTTTTGATTGAAAAAGGGGGTTTGGCTCAAGAGGTTGCCGTCCGTCATAGCCTAACCTCGAGAGAAGTGTTCCCATGATCGATGGAATCCCGAAACTCGAAAAGGATCCCGAGGAACGTAAGAAGAGTGAACCCGAAGAAGACAAGGTTGAAACCTTGAACCCTATAAGAAGCAAAGGTCCGAAAGAAAGATAAGAAGAGTAGACGGGTTTGTAACCTGGACTGACCTGTTCCATATGAAACGAAGTCGACTCGACTCAGATGGATCAAGCATTGGGGTCAAATTTTTTCCCAAGAAACGAAGCCAATCCGACGAAGTAATGGGTCAGGCATATCAATTGACTTGTTCTATAAAGAAGGAAGTCAATTCGGATAGGATAACAGAATGGTCCGAGCCCCTATATGCCCAGTAAAAAAAACAACCATGTTATCAATACTAATCACAGAGGGGAAGAGAAAGCAATCCACGAAAATTACTGTCGTAAATGAGACGACTAAAGCCGACATAAGCCCCCATGCTCATACCCTATATGATCTAAAACTAAGGAAAACAAGGCAATACTGAAATTGCAAAATGATCATATGGCTTCAAGTCGAGCACCAACATGCACAATAAGTTGCTTTGCATCCCAGAAATGGGAACAGAGGTTGCAATATAGGCATAGAGGCATCAATCCTCCATAACATGTTAAGAGTTGGTCTTACACTCGGACTCAAAAAAAAGTTGGTCTTTCACCATAGCCAAGCCTTCAACACCACACTAACTCCCCTTTGCCTAATTTCACCACCTTCATTAACTATGATTGATACAATCCTCAAAGCAAAAGGAAACAGATAGCATTTGAAGAAGCAAATTGGGTAGATATGATGGAAAACATGGTGTTGTTTATGTCAGAAGACCCATATTGCCATCACCATGTTCAAAGGATTATATTTTGCACATCTCATTTCTCTTAACAGACTATAAACATTTTGAAAAGAATTCAGAGAACAATCCGAACAGCAAAGACAAGGTCAATCCATGCGGTTAAAAAAAACATGGTAATGCTAACTCTGATACCTACAGACTCCTTGTTTTGATAATCGCGCTACACCCACTTTATTTCTCATTACCGGTAGGATGAAAATGGAGGAAACAAGTAACCACCACCATTTCTAAACACCACTTTAAAAAAATAGTCCAAGCAAGACAGAAATAAACTAATTTCAAGAGGTTTTCAGAGTTGAAAAATGAAGATTTCACAAGTTAATGGTAAAGCATTACCTGCTTGGAGCAAATAGCAGATGTTAAGGTCCCTTTGGAGCTTTTAGGTATTGGTACCAGAAATGATGGCTGAAGGTTTGTAATGATCCGAATCAATGGTGCTCTACTGGATGAAGGCGATTGCGATTGCCGCACTTTTATGCCTGTGCCATTTTCCGATCGCTCAATTGAATCGTGAACAAACGAGACCGTGGCATTGGGGGTAGAGTTCGCACCAACAGGGTGATAGTGGAATTAGATGAGAGTGGTATGGCATGGGTTTGAAAATTTGAAGGAGGTTAAATGGGGTCAGATTTAATGGAGGTTGGAGATGGCCAACCGGATTTGTAGGGTTTTGACGGAGGAGACAATGGTGGAGGTGAATGGTGTAGAGGTGGTGGTGGTTTACAGAGATGGTGCGAAAATGAAGTGGGTTTGGGTGATGGTAGAAAAGGGAGATGGTGGTCGGAAGTGAAGGGGCTTGCCGGATTCCGACGAGGATCGTCGGGGAAGATGAATGAAATGGGTTTGAGAGTGGTGGCTGAGATTGAGGTGAAGGAGAAGAAAGGAGAAGGAGGGCTTGTAGATGATGGCAATGGGGGTCAGATTCTTACCGGATTCCGGTGGTATTCGTCGGAGAAGATGGTGGCTCCGGTGGGATGGTGGTTGAAGAAAATGGTGATGGTGGGATGGTGGCTGAGAAGGGGATTGTGAAGGGAAACGAAGTGGGTTTCTATGGATTCCGGATTGGGGTCGGATTCATGGCCGTTTGGTCGGAGATGGATGGCGGTTGAGGGAAGATGAATGAAATGGGTTTGAGAGTGGTGGCTGTAGAAATGGAAGTGGCTGAGGATGGTGGTGTAGAGAGAATGAGATGGGTTTGGGGTTGGAATAAAGGTAAAAGGAGAAGAGAGTTTGGTGGGTGGGTGGAGGTGGCACAGCCGGAGCAAATGGCCGGCAAGAGTGGGGGCCGGAGATGGTGAAGATGGAGGTGGAGGTGGCGGCTGAAATTGCAGAGGTGAGGGTTGCGGTGGAAGAAGAAGGGGGTGATTACTGCTACAGGAAGGGGACGGAACTCCGGTGGAGTTGACGGGGAAGATGACCGGAAGTCCTCCTCCCTTTTTCTTTTTCTTTTTTCTGCCTCTCTCTCTCTTTCTCACTCCCTGTAAAAAAAATGAGAAAAGAAAATCCTCTTCTCCTCACGAGCTCTCTCTTGGTTTTATATTCACTTTTCTTTTTAATCTAATCCCTACCCTCCATTTGGTATCTTGTTCTTCTTGATTACCCCTAGCCCTTGATCCTTGTCTTTGCCCTAATGCCATCTTAGAAACCCTAAGGATCTAGAGTGTTCTAATCTAATCCAGCCCTACACCTCACCCTTTTGATCCAACAGCCTATGTTCATTACTTGTAGAGAAAGTAATACTTATTTTACAAAAATACCCCAAGGACAAGGCATTTTACCTTCTTGCCATTACACCCTACTTTTATAAAGAAAAAAGACATATTTACCTCCCTTTTCTTTCATGGACAACCTTCTTTAGCATATTTTGTTGTGCTAGAGGGGGGTGGTCTATTCAAGAACAGGAGAAGAATGAATTATTTTTCTCTAATTTATTTCTTCCAGGAAAATGTTATTGGCACATCCATATTTTGATAATTTTCTAATTTTTGCACAGATGAAAGAGGAGGTCGGGGCGGTTGAACGGAGAATATCAATGGGATTTGGAGATCACTCGGGCTTTCAGAATATTTTGAGAAATAATTATCAAGTGGGTAATTTCGAATTTTTCAGGCTCTTTCGTAATTGGAGCTCGATTTTTAGAACTTTCATTCGATCTCGGGAATTGGTTTCGGAATTGATTCGCAAACTTGAAACTTGATTCTGAAGGACTTTGAATTTGGTCTCGGGACTCAAATTTCGGGATTTATTCAATTTTTGGGAAATTTGGGTCAGGTCAAAATGGGGTGTCTACAGGTTGCATTTAGGTCTAGAGAGTCCTTTGTTTATTTAAGCTACGCAAAATGGCTCTGTCACTTTTGCTTTGGTCTTCAATGACTACGTCACCTCTGCCAAAGAGGGGCATCTGTAGACACCCCCATTTTGCTCCGCTTTAATCAATGAAGTGGTTAGTGTCTTTCTATCGGTTTTCTACTGTTTTTTTATTTTCGTGTCCATCTCTTACAATCTTTTCGATCGTTTCCATCCTAATATGCATTTTTCTGCTAAGTGTTGAGGAGGGTTATTCACAGGAATCTAAATAAGAGAGAACTTTGGGATAATTTGCTTCGGGCAGAGTCAATCGAATGGGCCCGCGCAGTATTTTGGGGAAGAAATGAGTTTTGGCTTACTTGGATCCAATACTTGAGGTTTCTCGTGGGGGGGAACTCACTTTGATGTATCCTAATGAATCTATGGTTCGGATCATACGGGGTTAATTTCTGTTCGCATCCCGTTGTGGCCTCGCAAATGAATGATTCGAATTGCTTGTAGAAATGATTTAGGGGTGCGGTACCAAAT
This sequence comes from Tasmannia lanceolata, assembly GCF_043159265.1. NCBI lineage: Eukaryota > Viridiplantae > Streptophyta > Magnoliopsida > Canellales > Winteraceae > Tasmannia > Tasmannia lanceolata. The sequence continues at coordinate 62,817,326 of NW_027518695.1, read as the reverse complement.
CACATCCCATTTATAGTCCAACAAATGGACAGATTGGATCGTCCTATGGAATTGACTTGGGGGTGTAGCATATTCACATCGCGGCCCATTATTCAGATGGATCAAATCAGCCCATGGAAATGTTCTAACGGGTGCAACCAATTTATGTCAAAGCCCATCAATTGGACCGTTTGGATTATCTCATTTAAGAAGGGGAGCACCCAATTTATATCGTGGTCCACCAAATGAACCGTTTGGATCATCCCACGAATATGATTTATGGGGTACAACATATTTATGCCGTAGCCCATCAATTGAACGGTTTGGATATTTCTAAAGAGATGATTAGGGGGGCCGCAACTAATTTTATATCATGACCCATGAATTGGACAGCTATGATCATCTTATGAAGGGGATATTTTGGAACGCAACCAACTTGAATTGTGGCCCCACTAAATAGGCAATTCGGATCTCCATTATGGAACTAATTTTTTTGGCACATAATTATTGCCCATCAAATGAACAATTTAGATCATCCTATGAAAATGGTTTTGGGGCGTCACCTACTCACATAGTGGATCATAAAATTGATGGTCGAGATCATTTTAGTGTATTTGCATGGTAGCCAATCAATTGGACGATGAGGATCACTTCATAGCTCTCATTTCCACCCCCATTTAGCCGAATAACCCAAACCCATGCACTATGTGCATTCACGTGATGTGCTCCCCTGAAAAGGCAAGAAAGCATGCCATATTATATTCCTATCCAAAAAAGGCTATAAAGCATGCAATATTGTATTCCTATCCAAAAAAGGCAAGAGTTTCTTTTCACAACCGCCATCAGTCTTTGGGATTATGGCAATTTCGTGAGATCCATCCTTTGTAGATAATTTTGGTAACTAAACCCGATTTTGTAGCTCATTAAAAGGAATTCAACCAAACTCTTTCTCTGCACTCCAATTTTATACAAGGCTTTAAAAGGGAGGTTGTCATTAATTAGTTGTGGTGTGAACATCTAAGTTGCTACATTAATTGAAGAAGGAATGCCATCCGAGTGCTTATTTCTATCTTGATGATTGTTTGCTCAATATATTAATCAGTGTTGCTAATCACATCGGTACCAAGGTAGGATTTTTCTTACTAATTACACTAGATACATGATGCCCTTATATTTTAAAGAGGAGCTCAATTGGGAAGGACGATAATGAGATTGAAACTTGCTGTTATGAGGTAAACAATGGCTGAAATAGAAAGCTAAAATATGATGTATGCAATTTACCCATGTGAATAGAACTATAGAAGAACCTTGCTGATCCTGGAGTATATATTTTTCTGATATTTAAATTCCATCTTTGGATATTTATGGTATTCCAAATTGAAATGTGGGAGAGATTCTTTTTTTAGTTCCTGAAGGAAAAAGGCAAGCCTCAATCTATTCTAATTTTTTTTGCTTGAAGTTGGACGAAAGTGAGGGGGAGGTTGATATATTTTTCAGCCCAACTCTCCCTAATAAAAAAAAAGAAAAATAGAAAAATAACCAAACGGAGCAACCCTTTTTTTGGTTTTAGTTTGGAGGAGCAAAAATTAATATCTCAACAGCCCTCTCATCTCTCCCCTCTCTCAACAGCCATCTCTCTCTCTCTCTTGGACCCTTGGGTGGTTTGGGCCATCTCTCTTAGGGTTCTCCATTGGAGAACAATTGGAGTTCTTCATCTTCGCAACTTCATCAAAGGGGTTTTTCTAGAGCATATAAAAGGGTGCGACAAAGCGTATACCTCGGATTTACGCACCCTAGAGACAAGGAGCGCGATCAACGGTAGGTTCCTCCATTTTTTATAATATCAAAGGTTGAAAAGCAAGCTTAGAGCCGTTTCTTCTTTATTTTCTTCATGATTTTCGTAAAAGCTACCATGCATGATCTAATATGATTTTGGTGGGTCAATTTATTTGATTATCGATTTTGGTAAAAAAAGGAATCGTTATATGAGAAAATTGGGTGTTTAATCGATCGGGATATCTAGTGGTTTTTGAATCGTTTTACAAAGTGAGTGTTTTTCGCGAAACTATGTTTTCTGGGTTTTAATGAGGTTAAAAGAACACCAAAGATTTAAAAATTCCGGTATATTTCATTTGTTTTGATGGCTCAAAAAATTCGTTCAAAAAATACCCGAAAATAGGATTTTGATGGTTCTAAAAATCGTTCATATAACAAAACAATTTGAAACTGATTGAAATTTGGTCCCCAGTAGATTTTTGATGTTTAAATTTCATACAAAAATTTTCAAAAGATCTGGATTTTATTTATTATTTTTACTAGAATTGTTTTGATAAAATCACTAATTTTCATGTATATGAAGGCCATCTCATTAGACGAACTCCTTAAAATCTGAAATTTGGTAGCAAGATGAACTGACCAGTCAAAATCATATTGTGAATTTCTCAGAAATTTTGGGCATATTTTAATGTTTTTTATTGATTTTTAATTGCTCTGACCGGAACATGAATATATCTGTTAAAATTAGACAATTATCGAAATAATGTCTGAATGTTTTCTCATAATTTACTATTTGTCGAAGAATGGTCTAGTAAAAGTTTGGTTGGATTTGGAATTAATTTGCTATATTTGTTAGTGTAATGTCATTAATTTGACCCGAAAGTGGAAAATCAACTAAAAATCGAATTTCAATCTTTAAAATCATGAAAATTAAAGCAGAATATATTTTTCAAGAATACATCATATCCTAAAATTTATGGAACAGATAACGTAATTAGCTATAGGCTTCTTTGTAAAATCATTAATCTGATCCAATTGTGATAAATTCATTTAAAATCCAAATTAATTCAAAGCACCTTGAAAATTTTCAGAGAACTCTAACTTTTCATAATGTATTCAATCAATAAGCCATCTGAAACAGAAATCTTAGGAGTAACAGATTTCCTTTGTAAAATAACATGCTAGGATAGTTTAGCTATCGAGATCGTAACCATAATCATATACTAATGGCGATCGATCCAGGATAATTCGAGTGCGTAAATTATAGTATGTTATTGGCTCCGAGGTCCACTGTCCACGGAAATCCTGAGAAATATGCCAGGCAATAAGATACCATAACTTACGTGCTAAAATTATACAAGGCTCGAGAGCATGATTCCCTTCCATGGTTGTGATTCGAGGCTGAAACTTGCGAACCATAGAGCCTTTGGTATTCCTTAGATGTTTAGGAATCGAAAATCCTCAAAAATTGAAAATCATTAAGTTCAACAAACCGAATTAACTCGATCCGCGTCTTAGGAGCCGTTGGATTACGGTCTCCTATCGTAGGAACCTTTAGGGCCCCTTAGGAACACTTACGTCTCGTTGTGTCCTAGGTTTTAGGGAGTCCTAGAGTTAGGAGTCCAGCCTCATCACGGGCGTTTGCTATGGATAGCAACCGTGCCATAGATCTAGTTACACTAGTCACCCAATTTTCCCCTAAGACAAACCTAGTTACCTAGGATGTAGGTTAACCTGCATTAGTCTAAGGGGACGTCTTGCACTTAGCTAGGATCATATAGCATCCTAGATGAAGTCCTAGGATAATAAAAGTTACTCAACTTGAACTAAATAATCTCTCTTAAACTGTTGAAACAGTCCATCCAGTCTAGATCGGCGTGCTAGATGAGTTAGGCATAAGTAGCTTAGTTTAGGTGCACTGAACTACGATCGACTCTGATTCCAGTGAGGCTGGGATACGTAGGCAACTTGGATACTTAAGTGGCATACCAAGCCCGAGTCGGCTCCACACATAAGTGGTGGGGTTTTGTATATTAATCCTTAAATTAAAAGTAATTAAATCACTTAGGACTTTACATGAAATTAGAATTTTAGAAAAACTTTCACTTAGATTGGATTTAAACAAATTAAGAAAATCAAGATACACATTTAGGAATTACACTGAAATTAGACTTAGGATGCATGTCATGTAGTTCGCACATTAATATAGAGTTAAATGAGCCATTTAAAAGAAATTCAAAAGAGTTAACTTTTAGAATTGAAGACCGATTATTTGGCAGGAATGGTGCATGTGGTGGTAACTCCCCATACCTTCCATTCTCGTAACCAGGTAACGAGTCTAGATTTCTGGTTAATTGTGGGTCCTAGATCCCTCATCTAGGTGGCGACTCTGTCACTCTCTTTTGCGTGGAATTCGGATTGCCATAATGATCCCAAGTTCACGAAAAAGATGAATTAAATCACACTTTGCTAGGCTCGGCGGCTTACCCCTGCCCTTATGGGTACTGGGTTGCACGTTTTTTTTGCAACCTATGGCTTGGTTGCTGCCTGCTTGGTTGGGTAATTAAAATCAATAATAAAAAGCACACGCCATTGCATGGGTACAAGAGACCAAGAGAGAGTGTAGCGCCTCGCGCGCCCCACCCCTCTCGCGGGATCGGGTCCCACAACTGCAAGACTAAGAGAAAATCTTGAGAGATCTAAATTTAGCAGGTTTCCCAAATCTTATGAAATTACTCATAATCCATCAGCCGAACCCTCGAGATGGTTTTGGATATACGAGAAATGATTGAAATATCCATATGATGATGAAAATGTGGAAGCCCCATGAGTTTCTAAAAATAGCAGCTTTTTCAAAATTTGTAAAATCACTCAAGATTTCTCAAATATAACTCGAGGGTCAAATGAGACACATCAGGAATGACCAAAATACCCTGTAGTGTAAAAATGGGCAAAAATGAGGGAAACCCCAAAAATTCTAAAAATAACAGTTTTTTTTTCAGTTGGTTAGAAACTTGAATTTTTCATCTTCCAGATACCATTGGAACACCCTAGAAACCTTTAGGAACGCGAACCAACTTCAGAATTCCTTCAACGAGGCAAAATCTACCCTAAAATGCACAGATGCTTAATCCTAAGTGGAATACGGACTCGAAACTTGACAAACTACCAAATCTTTATCTTTTGTTTTTTAAAGTATAGCAAAATGGGGGTGTCTACAAGAACCTTATATTTTTGCTCTGTTTGCTTTAAGGCATGGTCCTTACCGATATCTGGGTAAGGGTTATGGTTACAATCGGAGAAGGTGTTAGGCACCCCTCTTACCCGAATGAATCCAGTCTCTTAACTTAGATTGGCATTTTTCGAAGACTTTAATCAGAAAACTTATCTTTTTCTACCTTTATTTGGGAAAGGCTTAATTCCAATATATAGATGAAGTGAATTTACAAAAATGAAAAGAAGCGATCATTATCCTGATTTTGATCGTATGCTGTAAAGTGAGACTCATTCGAGACCTCTCAGCTGACCACAATCAGGTTAATAATAAATTAACGGAAAAGACAGTGAGGAAAGTAAAAGAAAGGCAGAGGGATTTATATCATAAGTTCTGGGGGCCAGTAAAGGCACAGATCTTATGATGTCACCACCTCGTACCTTACTTTGTAAAGAAAATTGCATAAAGTAAAAGAAAGATAGAGGGATTTATATCATAAGTTCTGGAGGCCAGTAAAACCGGAGATCTTATGATGTCACCGCCTCGTACCTTACTTTGTAAACAAAATTACAGAAAGTAAAAGAAATGTAGAGGGATTTATATCATAAGTTCTGGGGGCAAATAAATCCAGAGATCTTATGATGTCACCACCTCGTACCTTACTTTGTAAAGGAAATTGCAGAAAATGCAAAGAAAGATTAAAAGAGGCGATTGCTATCCTGATTCTGATTGTATGCTGTAAACGAGTCTATTACAGATCTTTGAGCTGACCAGAATCAAGAGAACACCGCTTCCTATCTTTAGCTTTGCAGACGGAAAGCTAGAAATGAAACTAAACAAAAAAAGACAGTGCAGAAAGCTGGAATAAAGGTGTCCTTTGGGTGAAAAACGAAAGTTTTTTACTCAAAGTTAATTTACCGATTGAAATGCAGCGTGAAAACGGGTTTACCGGTTTATGCCGTAAAAGGCGGGTGCTGTGTAAAACAGGCTTTTCAGTTGCCGAAAAGGCAGGTGCTCTATAAAAACAGGCTTTCCAGTTGTAAAAACTGCTTTCAGAAATCAATTCTTCTGAAAACACCCTAAAGAGAGATTGAGAGAAACTGAACTCGTGCTCTGGGACTTGTCATAAGGTTTTTCCTCGCGACACCTATCATTAGTACCTCCTTGACAAAATTGGGTGTCTACAGTACCTAGCTGTGAGACCAGCCGCCGTAAGCTCGGTGCTTGTTAGACAAGAAGGAAAAATAGAGCAATCCATCTACTACGTCAGTAGGTTCGGAAGATATTACAGAAGCCCGACACCACCAGAAGACTGATCAATTGGGCTGTCGAATTGGGAGAATTTGACATCCAAGTGAAGCCCCGCCCATCGATCAAGTCCCAGGTTCTCGCAGATTTTGTAACAGAACGTATGGTACCGGTAGAGGGACATGAAGAACAAAGTACCCCAACCGATGAATCAACTCCGCAACAACCAGTCACGGGTCATCTCTGGATGTTATATGTCGATGGTTCCGCCACCGCCGGGGGCAGTGGCACCGGTTTAGTTTTGACGGGACCAGACAATATCCTAGTGGAATACGCCCTGAAACTGGACTTCAAAGCGTCCAATAACGAGGCGGAGTATGAGGCTCTACTTGTCGGGATCGCCCTCGCCACAGAACTGTACACAGACCGACTCAGAGCCCACAGCGATTCGTAGCTTGTTGTTGGGTAGGTCAGCAGTTTCTTCGAGGTCAAAGATGATCGGATGTTGAAGTATTTAGAGAAAGTACGAAACGAAATCTCCAACTTCGAAGAATTCCAGATAATTCAAATCCCCATGACCATGAATGCCCTAGCCGATGCCTTGTCTAAGATGGCATCATCAGGAATTGTTGAACCAGGGAATGTCTACACCGAGATCCTCTCCCGACCCAGCATCGAAAAAGAAGAAATCTTACAAATCGAAGAAGAACCCAGCTGGATGGATCTGATACTTGGGTATCTAAAGGATGGCACTCTCCCCCAGGATAAAAAAGAAGCTCATCGCCTAGTCGCCAAAGCCACCCACTACATCTTTGATGGACAAACGCATTATAAGTGATCCTTCTCCTGGCCGTTGCTGAGATGTCTCTGACCCGCTGCCGCTGACTCAACCTAAGAGAGGTTCACGAAGGAATATGCGGGGATCACTCGGGAGGAAAAGTCTTAGCCCACAACATCCTCCGTCGAGGCTTCTTTTGGCCAGCTCTCCAGCAGGACGCCTCAGATTTTGTAAGAAAATGCAAAAAATGTCAGAAATTTTCAATGGTACCACGCCTTCCAGCAGTCCCTTACAAACCCATATCCAATCCCGTGCCATTCGCCATGTGGGGAATGGATTTAATGGGACCGTTCTTGAACTCGACAAGAGGACACTAGATGATGTATGTGGCCATAGACTACTTCACCAAGTGGGTCGAAACCAATGCAGTAAAAAAGATCACCTCCAAAGAGACAGAGAACTTCTTTTATCATGACATCATCTGCAGGTTTGGAATACCTAGGGTCCTGGTAAGCGACAATGGGACTCAGTTTTCCAGTAGGCAATTCAAAGACTTCTGCAGGAGGCTCGGTATCGAGCAAAGATTTATGTCGGTCGGTCACTCCCAGCCAACGGACAAGTGGAAGTGACCAACCGAATACTCCTGCAGAGACTGAAGAAGCGAGTGGAAAACGCCCGAGGATTGTGGGCCGAGGAATTACCGAATCTGCTCTAGGCCTACCGAACCACCCCCAGGACTGCAACAGGAGAGTCGCCATTCAGTCTTGCCTTCGGAGTAGGCACAGTTATACCGGTTGAGATCGGTGCCCATTCCCCGAGACTTGAGGCTTACAACGAACAAGCCAATTCCCAACTCATGAGGAGCAGCCTTGACCTTGTGGAAGAAACTCGGGAGAAGGCTAGGGTCTGGATGGCAGCATACCAGCAGAGGGTCGCCCAGTACTATGACTCCAAAATGAAAGAACGAGCAGTAAAAGTGGGAGATCTGGTCTTGCGAAGGACCGAAGTCTTCGATCCCCGAAACACGGGAAAATTAGCTCCTACCTAGGAGGGACCCTACCGCGTCTCCCGTGTACTCCAACCAGGCTCGTACCAATTGGAAAGCCTGGAGGGCAACTCGATCCCCCACACATGGCACATGTCTAACCTGAAGAAGTTCTACCAGTAGGCAAGGTGTAGTCTCTTTTATTTTGTTTATAATGAATCCATGTGTTTGTTTTCTCTTTGTATGTTGCAGAAATGTAATTTTCACTTCCAGTAATGAAATCTTCCCTTTCTCTCCAAGTTTACTCTCCCTCGCTCGTCGTACAGTCACACCCTAAATTAATAAATCTCGAGGCCGGACGAACCGGCAGTTAACTTATAAAGAAGTTAACGCCCATCGGATGGGCCTCCGGGCCATCCGAATAAAAGGGTTCCCCGAGATGATACGTGCGTGAGCGGGTCTAATCCCCCGAAAATCACCACAAAACATAATGGGTAAAAGTCCTGATCTAAGTCAAGACGGGCAAGTCTGTTACCCCCGAGTTGATCACTCGAGAGAACAACGACCAACATGTCGAAGCACAAAAGGTATGACCAAAAACCAACGCCCTAAGAGGCTCGGTAGAGTGTCTACCTTCTCTGATTTCTCCAACGTTAGGTACACTCGAAATCGACACCCTAAGAGGCTCAGTAGAGTGTCTACCTTCCCCGATTTCTCCAATGTTAGGTACACTCGAAACCGATGCCTTAAGAGGCTCGGTAGAGTGTCTACCTTCTCTGATTACTCCAACGTTAGGTACACTCGGAACCGGCGCACTAAGAGGCTCGGTAGAGTGTCTACCTTCTTCGATTTCTCCAACGTTAGGTACACTCGAAACCGATGCCCTAAGAGGCTCGGTAGAGTGTCTACCTTCTCCGATTTCTCCAACGTTAGGTACACTCGGAACCGACACCCTTAGAGGCTCGGTAGAGTATCTACCTTCTCTGATTTCTCCAACGTTAGGTACACTCAAAACCGCTGCCCTAAGAGGCTCGGTAGAGTGTCTACCTTCTCCGATTTCTCCAATGTTAGGTACACTTGAAAGTAGAGTGTCTACCTTCTCTGATTACTCCATCGTTAGGCACACTCGGAAACGACGCCCCAAGAGGCTCGGTAGAGTGTCTACCTTCTCCAATTACTCCAACGTTAGGCACACTCGGAAACGATGCCCTAAGAGGCTCGGTAGAGTATCCATCTTCTCTGAAACTCTCCAACATTGAGTGTACTCGGTGAAATGACAAATACAATAAAAAGCTAAAAGAAAAATGCACAAACAGCACTATACGAAAAGTACAATCCAAAAAAGCTTTCCATTGCTAATCAGGGGCATTACATTGAAACTTTCAGAAAAGATTACAATAAGGAAACAAGAGGGCCCGGCCCTCAAACACCCTTGCCCAAATTCTACAAATTCTCTTCCACAGCGAGCTCGGTGACAGGAGGAACAGAGGATCCCTCTCTAGGAGATGCACAAGCGGGTTCTATGTCATTCTGGCCGGTCGCGTCGAAATCTTCTCCCTCGGAAAGGCCGGTCCCTGGTGGTCCCTTCAGCTTTTCAATTGGGATTTCGGAGTCAAGGTCTTTAAGCTGGGCCCGACAATCAACGAATCACTTCGCTTCGTAATCCAAAGCATACAGGGCCATATCCTTCTCATATTCTGGGGTCAGCTTGGAATCCGCACTCGCCTTAGCGCGAATCTCCTCCTCACACTGGATAGTTTTCTCCAGCTCCTTTGCTACTCGGGACCGTGCCACCTTTTCCACTTCAAGGTCATCCCGAGCCTTTTGAAGCTCAGAACGAGCAGTCTTGAGGCGTCATCATACGCCTTCTTGTTCTCCACCACCTTGTCCTCCAAAACCTTCCTATCCTTGGCCGCTTGATGGTAAAGGGAATAGAAACCGTCTACCCATGATGCAGAAACAGCACAAACATCGGACAGCTGCAAAATGAAAAAAGCAGATGAAGTCCTCCCTCTTCGACACGATAATAAGCAAAAAGAGCACCAGATGCTTACCTTCTTTGCCAGGATAACCATCTCTTGGTTATCCCGGCTGAGACAAGTGACCGTAGTCTTTTTCTCCAACTCCTCCAGATCCTTGGGCAAGAGACTTGACATAGCCATCTCCAAAGCTACCCTCAGATTATGAATCACCGAATCCTCGATACCGACCTTCCAATTGAGCTAAAAATAAGCCCCTTGTTGGAGAGCTTGTTCCTTGGGAAAATTCATTCTCCAATAAAGAGTTCGGGCCCTGTCACAACCCTCAACAGGAAGAGGGGTCGTAGCCGAGGTTTCTGGTCCCTTGTCCTTCGGGACTGGATCGGTGGTGACCCTGGTCCTCTTACTAGGACTCTTCTCCACCATCTCCGTCGACCGCATACCTTTCGCGGCGGTTTCTTGGGATTGAGCCAGGACTATAACTTCTTCAACTTCGGCGGACGGGACTGTGGATTTTGCCGCTTGGCGGCTCTCTCCCATTTCTTTTGAGCCTCTTGCTCCACCCTCTCCTTCCGCGCTTGCTCCATACCCAAAGCAAAGATCCCACCACCTGATCCTTGAGGAACCATTTCTGCATCAACGAAATAATCCAACATGTCAGACAAAGGTATAATAGCAAAACAATGCAAGAAATAGATGTGAAAAAGGATCACCATCTTGGTCGACATCGACCCCCACCAACTCAACTCTCTCGTCCTCATCACCCTCACTCTCATCATCATCCTCGCATTCCTCACCCGAGTCCGACACCATATTGCTAAGTCCAAATTCTACCAACTTTCGTTCGGACTTAAACTGTCGAACATCAAACTTCACCTTACCGGCCTCCATCCCCCTACCCACGACATCGTTAAAGACTAACAAACTGAGCTCCCCCAGAGGAGGGAATGCCGCTACCAAGCATCAGCGTCCGCCGTCGATTTACGTTCACCCAACAAGCTGATTGTCGAATAGTGAAGCACTTGCGGATAATATCGGGGGACATCGGGGCCTTTCCCATCTTGCTCTTGGCCACATAACCCAGCCAGCCTCTCCACTCATTTGGAAAAACCTGGGTCGGAGCTAACCCGAAAAAGTCCAAGAATAATATCACAATCTCCGGAAGAGGAAACTGAATACGGCCTCTAAGACTTCGCGGTAAAAGTTTGTCTCCCCTATACCGAGCTACAACAAACCCGCTCATCGGGAGTAGGGAGACGGATATGATATTCCTCGGGAATGTGGTATTTTTCCCTGATTCGCACAAGGTCAGAGGGTTTAAGAACTCCATTGTACTCCATGGCCTCATACAGACGAAACGCCACTCCATGAGGAACATCAGGTTCATGAAGAAGAGCCAACTCCTACATGAGGCACCGAGCTTGGACTTCCATCGGTTGCAACCTTGAAACGCTCTCGTCCGTCGTCAAAGCCACTACCATCGGAGGATTGCTCGGTACCGACTCTTCTACCTCAAGTGGTTCATGAGGAGGCGTGGCTCCCAACCCACCACCCTCCCCGGGAAGAATTTTGGGGGTCGGTGCTGTCTTCCTTCGAAATGTCACCGATTTCTTTCTAGCGGACCCTGCCTTCTTCGAAACAGACACGGTCTCCTTACCCTTCTTCGCCCCCACTCTCTCCGGGACAGGGGGAGCCTCTCTATCTTTTTTGCCCTCACTTTACGCTTCTTCTCAAGAGGCGATACCGGGATACTCTCAACCTTTTCATCTAATGGAATATTTGGGGAAGAAGATGACTCTGCCATCCCAACAGACCCCTCAGATGGGTTTTGAGAATCGGTGCCCCCGACATGATTGAAAATAAAAAGAAGCAACGAAAGGAAATACAAAGTTGGGGAAGAAGACGCACCGGAGAAAGTAAAAGATCGCCGGAAAACCCGCCGGAGAAGATGAACCAGTGGCGGAGAAAAGCAAGAAAACTCGCCAGAAATAGGAAAACCCCCTTTACGGTAAATAAACTCCACCCACTAACAAATGAACTTCCCCGAATTGAGAGGAACTCGAAGGAAACCGGCGGTAAAAGGAAAACAAAAGGGTCATGTCCCACTGACATAAATCGTCGTGTGGCACCCCGTAACTCGCACACGTTTATTGGAGCCATAAATCCGTCATTTCACCATCATGACGCAAGGCGCCAAACCGCCGTTACGCTAGAATCGAAGAGTCGCGACTCTCCCACTTGCCCCTTTAAAAGACCCCCGGGCAACACGTCAATTCGCACCAAACAATCTACAAGGCAAAATATCCCCCGATGGGCAGACAAAAACACTCAAGGAAGTACCATGCACACCCAGCTTATGCCGTACCGATGTTCATCAAGCAACACATCACCAAGGTCATAGAAATCTCGATTATGGCTCGGAACTGACCGATAGACAAGAGGCATTTAAATAGAACGTTCAAATTAGACACTCACATCACTCGGTATAGACCAATGCTAAAATTGCTACGAAGATAGTATAAATTGCGAAGATTTATCTTTCATTCACATATGAAGAAACCTTTACAAAAGGAGGGCTTCTAGGCCAGTTCCAAAGGCAAAGGAAAAATCTACACAACTGGAGCCCTCCCTAGCTACAGCAAATTAAAGAAATCAAAGAAACCTAATGCGACTAAAGCTCTACCAAGCTACACTGAGTGTTGGACCTCACCATCGCCATCCCGCTCCCTCATGCCACGGTACCCACTTGGCACAATCTTCTTTGCTCCATAAGGAAGCTTGATTCTGGTAGTGCCGTTATCGGGGTTGTAGCCGACAACGATGGCATAGTCACCCGGTTGGGTCCTCCTCCGGATCCTCCTTGGGTCTTTTTCAGGATCCTCCTCCAACGGATCTTCCTCTAGAGGGGACTCGGGACCAGGAGATGTGGAACCAACCCTCGTGATGCCTTTGGATGTCTCTTGCAACCGAGTCTCCAGAGCTTCATTCTCGCCTTCCAGTTCCTCCACCCTGACCCGAAGTCGGAGAACCTCCGCACCCAACCAGCGAAGTTGGTCCGCCATGCCACACCACACCCTCTCTCCATTGCGTGCTTCAGAGACCGTTTATAGTTCGCGGCAAAACTGGGGATGTCGACAGAAGGCGTGCCGTGTTGGATATATGTTCTCATATAAGCCCATAGATAATGGACCTAAGTGTAGTGGGCCTTATGGGCTTAAGCCCATTAACTTCACCGACTCAAACTCTTCAATATTTACAAACGTAAATAGGGGCTGGGAGCAGCGATCTTGGCATTCCACTTCGATGCCTTGTACGAAATGCTTCAAGCATTCTACTCTCTTTTTCTCTCCACAGATTTAACATTCTTGAAGCAGTGATCGTTAAACCCTAGCTGATTTTTGGGCATGGTTTTGTACCACAATAGGAGAAAGCTTTGGGCGTGGGTTTCTTCTCGCTTGTGCCTGTCTCTGCAACTCACGTTCTATGGAGAACAAAACAGAGACGAGTTGACTCTCTCTCAAACAAGATATGGGTTGTAGTTGGAGAAGAATCCATCGGATTGCTTTGTGCTTGGAACCCATCTTTTGCAACTTTCTTCAAAGTTGTTGAAATTCTTTGTGGGTTTTGAGTGCTTCTAAAACCAGTTGCAGGTTCAGCCATATCCAAAGAAAAGGAGCCGTCTGCCCCTCTTGCCCGTGTGGGTTTCTTTTGGGCCGAATTGCATTAGTTTTTGTAAAATTTGGCACTCGTCCTCTTCCTCTGGCAAAGACAACAACCAGGTTCGATTGTCTTCCACAATAAATCAAAGCAATCTTCGTTTTGAATTATTGGTGATTTTGGGGATTCTTTTGTTTCGATGGAGGCCGAAACTTCGGAGACTAATTTGGGCCGAATCTCCTATTGCCTTGACTGCTGCTTTGTTCTCTGTTCACCCCGAGTAAATCCTAATTATCATTGGGTTTGGGTATTCGCCTTGGCTGGTTTGTCCTCGCCTCGGGTAATACCTTGGTGGTTATCTCTTGCTATTGAGTTACATCTTGGATATCTCGGATTCGGGTTTTTTGGATTTGATCCGCGATTCTGTTCTTGCCTTGGGTTTTCACAATTCGCAAATCAGGTGCACTCTTTTCAATTAATTTTTGTGATTATAACATGGAAAAGACTGATATTCCCTTTGAGATTATCAAACTTCAATCATTTGGAGGATCTGAATTCAATTCCTGGAAGCGAAAGACTCAGTTCGGTTTAAAATATGTGAATGTTTTCTATACTGTTTTGAGTACCTTTGCTGATACGGAAGAAGATGTTGATGAATCTCAATGGAAAAGGGATGAGGATTTCTGCAAAGACTTCTTATTAAATTGTTTATCAGATCGTCTTGCAGAAACCTAAAGCAAATTTGGCACTGCTAAAGAAATCTGGGATCATTTAGATACTCAATTCAAGAAAGAGGAGGAATTGTCCAAGACTCACCTTGTGGACAAATTCATGGATTTCAAGTTCCAAGAGAACCCGGAAATCACTCCTCAAGTATCTGATTTAGAAATTTTGTGATCTAAATTGGCCAATGAGAACATTCCTTTACTTGATGCTTTTCTGGTGGGTGCAATTATATACAAGTTACCATATGCATGGCACTCTTTTAAAACAGAAATGTACAGAAAGAAAGTGCAAGTGGGACTGGATGATCTCAAACGATTCATTCGAATTGAAGATGAGAATAAAGCTAGGAATAACTTAGAGATGGTTAGACAGCAGCAGTCAGCTGCTAACACTTTGATATATCCCAAGAAATTTCCTAAGTCATCCAAGTCAACCAAAAGTGATACCCCTAAGTTGGAGGCCAAAAAGCCTATCTTTAAGAAGAAGAAGAAGGGCAAGTGCCACAACTGTGGGAAGTGGGGTCACTTTGCTGTAGATTGTAGACAACCTAAAAAGGTTAAATCTGACACACCACAGAAGCAAGCTACTATGATGGTAGATAAGGCTGAGCCTAAAAGTTTTGTTGCCATGTTGGACAAAGGAAAGGCCAGTACTTCTTCTGAGTGGTGGTTAGATACAGGTGCCACTTGTCATGTTTGCAACTCAAAGAAACTTCTCACTGATATTACCCAAGTAAAGGAGACTGTTACAGTGGCTAGTGGAGCAGATGTAGAGGTCACTCACACTGGTACTGCGAACCTGGCCCTTTCTTCAGGTAAAATATTAACTTTAAAAGTTGTTAAAGTAGTTCCTACTATTCAAAAGAATTTGATTTCCATTGGTTTGCTTGACAATGTTGGCATGTGTACATCCTTCTTGGGTGGTAGAGTAACTTTAACAGTTAACTCTTATTATTATGTGCTTTCTTGATAGATGGTATGTATAGATTGAGTTTAGCAAATGAGACACTTAGTCAGGCTCGTTCACCTTTAATTGATCCTAAGTTGTTACATAACAGATTGGGACATGTAAACTATAAGAAAATGGTCCAACTTGCTAAAACTTATGGTATACCTCTAGATATGTCAAATGATTTTGACAAGTGTGAGGTTTGTGCTCAAACTAAGATCACTAGAAAACCTTTTCGTCAAGTTTCTAGGAGCACACAACTTCTTGAGTTGATACATTCTGACCTCTGTGACTTTAAAAGTTTTACTACTAGAAGTGGTCGGAAGTATTTGATCACATTTATAGACGATATGTCAAGATATTGTCATATTTATTTGTTAAAATCAAAGAATGAAGCTTTTGTTAAGTTTAAAGTTTTCAAGAATCGAGTTGAATTGCAACTGAACCTGAAAATTAAGAGAGTTAGGAGTGATAGAGGAGGAGAATACACTTCGACAGAGTTCAAGGGATTCTGTGCCTCTCAGGGCATAATACTTAAAACTACTGCTCCTTACTCGCCTCAATCTAATGGTGTAGCTGAGCGTAAGAACATGACGTTAACAGAAATGTTAAACTCCATGTTATTGACAGCCGGCATGCCTAATTGCTATTGGGGAGAAGCAGCTTTGACTGCAAATCACATCCTGAATAGATTGCCACACTCAAAATGTTCCTCCACTCCTTATGAGTTATGGCATGGTCATCCTTGTAGATATGATACTCTTAAGACTTGGGGCTGTATTGCTTATGTAAGGATACGAGATCCTAGGAGACCTAAAGTGGGACCTAAAACAAACACTTGTGTTTATCTAGGAAGTGCAGAAGATAGTGCTACTGATCGGTTTTTGGATCTATCAACCAGTATGGTTATAGAATCTCGAGATGCAGTTTTCTTTGAGAATAAATTTCTCAGAGATCAGGGTTTGACCATACCAGGCGATATAGTGGTTACAGAATTGCCGGTTGAGTCTGAACCAGTTACTTCTGACACTAGTCCCAAATTGATATCTGAGTCAGTTCCTGTAAGAGTTTCTACAAGAAATAGAGTACCCAAAAACTTTGGTGAGGACTTTGTGACCTACCATTTAGAGAATGATCCATCATCTTATAAGGAAGCGATGAGATCTAGGGATTCTTTGTTGTGGGCAGAAGCCATTGATGATGAAATGAGCTCTCTGTTACAAAATCTAACTTGGCAGCTAGTCGATTTGCCAAAAGGGGCTAAGATTGTGGGCTGTAGATGGATATTGAAGAAGAAACTTAATCCTGACGGATCTATAGCTCGATATAAAGCACGTTTAGTAGCTAAGGGCTATACTCAAGTGAGTGGGATAGACTACTTTGATGTCTACTCACCGGTCTGTCATTTGGCTACGATAAGAATTCTTCTTGCTTTGGCATCTATTGAGCATTTTGTTGTGCATCAAATTGATGTAAAGACAGCTTTTCTCAATGGAGAACTGTCAAAGGAAATCTACATGAATCAACCTGAAGGGTTTGTCATGAAAAGTTTTAAGAATAAAGTTTGTAAATTAAACAAATCTTTATATGGTCTTAAACAAGCACCTAAATTGTGGCATCAGAAATTTGACAAAGTAGTAAAGAGCCTTGGGTTTCTGTCAAGTTACTCAGATAAATGCCTTTATTATCGTTCTGTGTCGAATAAGGTCGCAATTATTTGCTTATATGTAGATGACATGTTGATTCTTGGTTCCGATCTCTCTGTAGTGAGTGACGTGAAACTAACCTTGGGTAAAGAATTCGACATGAAAGACCTGGGTGTTGTTGACACCATTCTTGGTATGAAAGTAAGTTTTGAGAGGCAAAGAATTTCCCTTAGCCAAGCCCATTACATTGAAAAACTACTTTCTATATGGGGATGCAGTGAGTGCAAACCGATTGAGACACCATTTGATTATACCAAGAAACTGATCTCTAATGAAGGAGACAGTGTGAATCAGTTAGATTATTCTAGACTGATTGGTAGTCTCATGTATGCTATGAGTTGCACTAGGCCAGACATAGCCTTTACAGTTGGCATGCTGAGTCGTTTTACTAGTAATCCTGGCCATGAGCATTGGGATGCCCTTATGAAGCTAATGAGATACCTTAAGGGTGCTCAAAATTATGCTCTTTGTTATGGTGGCCATCCTCCTGTTTTGGAAGGATATTCTGATGCATCATGGGGCTCAAAATTAAGAAACAGTAAGTCTACCAGTGGTTATGTATTTACCCTGGGTGGAGCTGCTGTTGCGTGGAAGTCAAAGAAACAGACTTGCATTGCCTTGTCGTCTATGGAATCAGAGCTATATGCTCTAGCTTCAGCTGCAGATGAAGCAGAGTGGATAAAGAATCTGATTATGGACATTCCACTTACTAGATTAAGGATTCATTCCTTAAGTGTCTTCTGTGATAATCAAGCTACAATTACGATTGTGAAGAACTCACTCTTTAATGGTAAGAGGAGACATCTTAGGCTGAAACATGCCATGCTGAATTATCTCATTGAACACGGGATTATCACTTTGATTGATGTGAGATCGAAGGATAATATGGCCGATGCTCTCACAAAAGGATTGAATAAAGCTCGAACATTCAAAATTGTAAAGGAAATGGGATTAAAATCTGTAAAGATAGAGGAAAATTAAGTTAAAGCCTTTATAGAAAAGACTTAACTTATATTATCCAGGTTATGGACTTAATCTACATTCTCCATGTTAATTTGAATTTTCGGATATTCCTTGTATGGCTCTAGATAAGCACTTGATATGTTTTCTTTATGTTTAAAGTTGTTGTATATTATTCCACACTTGATGATATACCCTCTTTTGAGATAGGTTGTACATTCCACATTTGATGATACAATTTAACTCAAACTTGGTTAGCCTGTTTGGGAAGGGTTGAACATTCCACACTTGATGATTCAACTTGACTCAAATATGGATAAGATGACTTAACATTTTATGAAAACATGAAATGGTTGTTTGCAAAAGAAACCAGTTTTTTGATCTTGTTCTTTATTGAAACTTGACAATTATGGTGTAATGGTTCTTTGCAAAACAAGCTATTTTGGTCTTATTCTTTATTGAAACTTGATAATGATGCTTATGGTGAGAGTGAGACTAATACCTTTTTCAACCATTTTTGGAATGTACTAAGTTCTTCTTCAGGTAGAACTAGATACTTTCGTGAATTATGGATTTGTACTGAGTTCTTTTTCAAGAAGAACTAGATACTTTCATCTTTACACTCTTGTTTGGAGTCATTTTCATGAAATCCATTTTGGTAATTCACAGGAATTGGCGAAAAAGGAAGAGCGCATCTTGATTTTGACTTTGATGAAGATGACTTACTTGATGAGTAAATCTTCTAAAGTTGTAAAGACTGAGTGCCTTCTTTCTGTATGTGTATAGAGTTCACTTATATGTGAAACTTTATTTTGGATCTTGATGAGAATCATACCCCATGAATGAATTCTTCTTAGAGCAGTGGGGTTCATATATATATGAAACTACTTTTTGGGTTGAGTTTATTGTATATGAAACTCTTGATTGTTCATAAAAGTATTCGTGTTTTTTCAGTTGGATTACCGATTTTTTATGACAATGTGATGTGGATAGTTCAATATTTTGTTTAAACATCACACTATCTATGTATGGATCATGCTATACGTAGAACATAAGGCGGAGACAAACGTAAATAGGGGCTGGGAGCAGCGATCTTGGCATTCCACTTCGATGCCTTGTACGAAATGCTTCAAGCATTCTACTCTCTTTTTCTCTCCGCAGATTTAACATGCCGTTTCCGAGAACCGGAGAGTCCGATCGATCCTTGGATTCAACCCTCCGCTTCTTCTTGCTTCGGGATCCATTATCCCACTCCCCATCTCCGGCCACCAGAGACGCCGCCGGCGGTATCGTTGCCACTGGAATCACCATTTCCGGTGAACCAGACCCCACCGTCGGCGCCCTTTTCCCCTTTCAAGATCCACGCGTTCTCCCAGCCACCGGTTCTCCAGCAAAGGTTTGATGCTCCCCATCTCCTTCTGACGGCGAATTTACCTCCACCACTGAAACAACTACCGCCGATTGGCCTCCGGCAACTGGTTCTCAAGACATGGCTAGCGAGATGAAAAATCGAAGAAGAAAGAAAAATGAGAGGAAAATGACGAAAAATCTTCCCCCTCTAGCTCCTTTAATAGATTTTCCAAGGCGGGAAAACCAGGCAGAATTTAATAATCCCGCTGGTTTTCGAAACCGCTTTAGAGGAAGTTCGAGGGGGGAATCAATTATCCCGCCTGTTTCGAAACTACATAATGGGAAAACCAGGCAGAAGTTTAATGATTCCGCCGATTCTCGAGATTCACGGGGAAAAAATGAGTAGAAACCAATGGGGAAGCGTGCCTCATTGCGAGCCACCCCATCGGGAATCTACGGCCATCAAGTGACACGACGCCTCAAATTTACTCCTAGATTCCCGCCAAAGACGCTTCAACTCCATCATCACCAAACAGCCGGTACCGGGCTACCTCTTATAAATTCAACTACTTCCTTGACTCACACAACGGGACAAGAAAGTAGGGGGCAGTATGTTAGGGGTAAAATTGGTATATCTGGTACCAACCCTCACAGCCACTTCCCAATACGCAGCCGGATCAACATAAACTCATATAAGGAACTATCGGTACTGGCTCACAACAAGCCACCCACAAAATTTCCCCCCAAGACCGGCACCGACTCTCAAAAGGAACCAGACACGATTGAGGAAATCTCGCCATCTAGCAATCAATCCGGACAACCGTTATGCCTAATGCACTCCATACAAATTCGGAAGTTCCCGCCAAAACCACAACGCCCCATCTCTGCCCAGAATTCCAGGGAATCACGCCTCCACGATTATAACCGCCCCATCACGCCCCACGTGGATAAAATCATGGGCACGACTGGCACCATAGACATCATGGGTCTCCTCCCCTATAAAAGGGCGTCTACACACTCAAGCAGGGGCATCGAAAAATTCATTCCCTTCTCCACTGGTCTGGTAACTTGTCTTAGCCCTTTACTGTTCGTCGTCCTTTGTCTATGTTGCCCATCTCTGACTTGAGTGTCGAAGTGGCCATCCGGAGCCACAACTCCAGGCCCACTGACGCTTTTTCTGTGAGCGCAGGATCACAGGTTCGACCAGGCTATTACGTGCAGTCAGATTTTGAGCACCATCACCATGTTTGGCAAACATGAAAATTTCTTTTATGGAATATTTGGTAAGCCTAATTGTGTGAGAGGGGTGGAGATGGCAGGAGAGGCAGAGAATTGACTGGACGGAAGGAAAGATGAACATCAAAATCTCCAAAAATTAGTGAAAAAAAATACCTATTTAGAATTAGTTTTTATTTTCCTGGGTTTTAGGAGCTTTTCATGCTCCCCTCACTCCCTCCCACTCTCTCATGTCTCACCATTTCCCACCCATCTCTTGCAACTGGCCAAACAAATATTCCATGGAATTCTTTTTTATGGTGGCCAAACATGGCCAATGTGGAGGGGATTTGGAAGATGGAAGAGCTTTGAGAGGAGGAAGTTGTGTTTTTTAATGGGGTTTTTTTAGCATGCAAGTGGACTTTTGTCTGAGGGACTTGAGAGAATTGCATTGCTTCAAAAGGGTGAGTTTGTGTGTGGGAGGGATCTCTAAATAGTTTATTTTTGTGGGTTCTTAACTTATTGAAAGAGTTAGGGCTTAAAAAAACCCAAATTAGAACTTGGTTGTATTACATTTTGTTTTTCTATTAGAACTTATTTTATTATAAACATAAATGAAAAGAAATGCATGCCTCCCTTGTTTTAATAAAGGAAACTCTTCCTTATTCACACTTCTCTAATTAACTATATTCCCATAAAAAAATATTAAATTTTTGGCTTTTGGATCCGTACAATTCACATCAAATTACAGAGTTGGTATCAAATTACAGATCTTAATGATAATACCGTCTATTTGTTCAGTGCCCAAATCCCAGCTGAAAAAGAAACACAAAAAATATGAGCTTAATGAAAATTATAACAATTGTGAAATTTTAATTACAACATATATACAATCCATCAAACCAGCTTGCAAAAACACAGCTTTTCATGCATCACAATTTTCACCATCAAACAACCAAATCACATTCCTTATAGCAAGAAAATACCTCTCCTCATCTCACTGATCACTAGTCACTGCACCAGGAACTGCTGGAATATGACCATCTTTCTTCTCCTTTCCGGTAGCCAGAGACCCGCCGGAGTTCCGGCGGGCAGCAAATTCCTTAGTCTCCGCCGGAGTTGGAGAGGGAGTCATCCCATCCTCAATTGGGAGCGTTCGCTTTGAGCCCTCAAGAGCAACACCCAGAACTATGTTTTCTTCCAAAGTGGGTGTGGCAATTGAGGCACTATCTGTGTTTTCACTGCCAGATTTAGACATGGTGGCCGGAGGCTTCTCGAAAGCCGCTCCAAGTAATGTAATGTCTTTGGAATTCAGTCCCATTGAGTCCAACCCTTCAAGTTGCGGCTTCACTGCTGGATTATTGTCAATCTTAGCGCTCTTTGGGCGAGCCTCTCCTGAAGTAGCCTTCTTGCTTTGCTTGTTTTCAGAGCCATTTTTGACAGACCCATCTGACAATGGATTCGTTACCGCCTTGGAGTTCGACATTACTGGTGATTTTGCATCATTTTCTTCACTTGTACGAGTGGAATGAGGTTTTGTTTTATCTTCTTTGTTGATTCTAGATGAGGGCTCAATCAGGAGGAATGGACGGTTAGTAGCTGATCCAGAGTGAGAGAAAATGGTCTCTGAGACATTTTCCACGTCAGGATCAGCGTAAACCTTCAGAATCGTGCGGATGGGAGTGGCAAGCCGGGCTCGGTGATGGCTAATAACTCTGAGGAGATCCAAGAAAATGGCTTCCTGTTAAACACCAAATGGTTTCAATGAGCTTTAGAGCATTGTTTCTGAAAATTGACTTTAATGAACTATAAAATCAATTTATTCAAGGCCAGATCCTAATAGAAGCTTGAACTTCAAATTATTGAGATTTTATCGTGATATTTTGATAAAACAACAAAATCCCAAAATAATCCCAAGAAATTAAAAAAAAATAGCGACATTTTCATTTACCGCAATAATATCATGATATTTTTATGATATTTTATATTTATATTTTTTCTTAATTTATATATTTTTAAATTATTTTATTTTATCATTTTTCCTGATATAAACCCAAAAAAAGAAATAAAAAATTAATATATCCAGATATTTTCCCTTGCCAAGAAATTCCCGAGAACGATATTTGTGACATAGCTCCAGCCTCATTGGCATCAAAAGTGAAAGTATTGGGCCTTCTCACCGAACTAGTATTTAAAAAAGAACATTGACAAGAACTTGTAGAAGATAAAGCGGAATTGACTCATAAAGTGTCAATGTTGTGGCAAGTTTTTTATTTATTTATTGACTTGGGCAAGTCAAAGGAGTTATCTATTAACCTGGGACCAAAATCAAGTCAACTCAGGCAACCAAAACAGTGGAGTGGAGAGTATATGTTCAAACAAAGCCAACACAAAATGTAATGGTGGAGGGCAATTCTTTTAATGTAATTGCATGCACTAAGAGATCATACCCGAGGCCTAGTGTCACGGGCCTAATGTTTTAGCAGCGGAATAGCCCGTGCGGCGCCCCAACCTGTCGTATGCTAGGACAAGCCTTCAACGGTACAAGGTTCTAAAGGCCCTGCACACCCAACACCTCTTGATGCTTAACATGTGCACACAATCTCTAAGTTGTTCAACAGGCTACTTGGCTCAGATCTTGACATGCAATTCTAGATACCCACTCTCGTGATCAGCCTGCATCACGAGTATATTGAACATCGGGCCTTAGAACCCAATGCAAAGTCCATCGAGTACGAGGCATGACGTGCCACTCACCAATCCGCCAAGCACTGGGGCTTGATCATCCAGGGAGCAAGATGCCCCATGAACTGATCCGCAAGGTGTACACCTCGCGAGGGAAACCGAGGTCGCCCCGGCACGAACTCATGGAAGACCTAGAGATTGGCCTGCCCAAGAGACATACCGCAGTGCAGAAGGCAAACAGTATAGCTAGCCCCCTACACCGGTCCGTACGCGCAATGCATGTGGGAACCCAACCCACATGCACTGTCATTGGCCCCCATCCTCGACCAAAGAAACTGGAGCATCCCTGTGGCTAGCTCGCAGTCCGCACCCAAAGCTCCCTTAGGGCACGCCCACGAGTTGTAGTATGATTTCCTGCTATGTGCTTCACATGCACAAGCAAGTCCCCTTGCAACCCATAAGCAAACCACCAAGTTTCCGGCCTACACCTGCTAGGCCTATCAGGGGAGGAGTCAGCAGGTCACGGGGCCAACTCCCCCTATAGAGTTTGGCCAACCAACCAGCTTAACCAGGAGTGCCCACCAAATGTTCTCTTAACGAGTACTTGCGAGACGCAACGAGACGAGGCGAGTTTGGATTTTAATATCGGTTGTGTCCCCGAACTGTTTCCTCGTGACATTCCCCACCTGATAACGTCGACGTCCTCGTCGACAGTGAGCACTCTGCGAAGCTCAGTTCCACAATAGCAATGCCTTCACAATCTTGAATACAGCTGCCACTAGTACTTCGACAATCAGTCCATTCTGACTTCTACTGCATACCACACTGCCTCAAGTTCTGCCAATCACTGCTTTATAGCTCTGCTGGAGTTATCTTCAACATCGATGGTTTTCTCGGACTCCATCAAAGTAGGCGAATGTTTTCTGACGGTGCAACAAACGCTGCGGAAGGTTTTGTGTCGATACCTACAAACGCTGAGAGAGTGCCATTACTGCCGGCACAGCACTTGCCACTGGTTGCCCAAGCGCGAATGAGCTCCAGGAAGTAGCTTACATTCCTGGGTGAAGAACCATCATAGGTCCCGCCTCCTGGTGAGGCAAAGGATCCCCTGGTGAGGTCAACTGTTGCGGCAGCCATGCAAAGTGTGAACATTCACAGGGAAACAACCTACATCCCCAGGTGAAAGGAACCGCGATAGGTCCCGCCTCCTTATGAGGCCGCGAATCCCCTATTGGGATCGATCAGCACAACGCACCCGCTACTCTTCTAGGTGCAAAGATCTTATGGGGAACCAAGTACATTCCCACCTGCGACACTTAGTCTTGCTTACTTTAGTCCATCGTCGTATTACTTGCTTGAACAATAACCCTTATGCCGCCAATGGTCTCCTTGGGTACCCGCAACTATTACTCACACTACTAACAACCCAAATCTTCCATCATTGAGATTGAGCTGCTATTTTCAGTCTCATCAAACATAGAATTCCAAAGTAGCAAGAAACACACAAACATACCATGTTGTCCCCATGGTTTAAATTTTTGGTTTCGTACCGGTTTCGAACCCCTGAAATTTTGAAATTTCGATCGAGATTCGGTACAACAAAGAAAAGACTATTTTATTCAATACTAAATTTCGGTGAAATATTAAATTAATTTTAAAAAAAAACAGGTTTTTTGGGTGAAATTTCGGCCGAAATAAAATATTGTTTCTGGTTTTCGTCATTTCGGTGTCGGTCTCCACCAAAATCTGAAATTTCGAATTTCAGTCGAAATTTAAAACAATGGTCGTCCCATACCAACACAGTCTACCCATATGCCATCTAAGCTCACCACACTGTCCCATATCAGCACAGCAAACCCATTGTCGATCTAAGCGGCCTTGGCGTCTGTTCCAAGGTTTTTTGGAGGTGGGCATCTCTAATGCTCCATAATGATTGTGAACTACCATCAAAGTTCAGTCATTGACTAACTCTTCACCCTGAGCATGTCTTTTGGTTCGTCGAGGTCGCAAACACCTTCACCCTGCTGGCCCCCAGTATCGCCCCCCTTCTCATGGGTTGTACTTTGACCTTGGTTCGTCGGTGCTTACTCTTCACCCTGAGAGCATACTGCTAGTTCGTCAAACTGGTTATGCCATCACACTGAGTAAGCAATTTCACTTCTGCAAAGCTCTTCGGCACTGACACGTTCAACACCTCATCTAGTATAAGGAAGGCTTCTCGCCTGTGAGCCAACCCTTTGTCATAGCAAGCCCTTAGGCCATATGCAAACACATTACTGTTTAGCCAACACTGCAACGGAGCATTTACAACTCCCCAACTGCCACTTCCGATCTCACACATCGGTGGGTCATCAAAACATGCCAACCCATTCACTGATGGTTGTTGCTCTTCCACTGTATCAAAGCTTCGAGCAAATCTATTGAACAATGCTTAAACAAACATTGATGGTACAAGTCTTTCCATGCCATCCCCTCTGTTGCGCGACTAAAGTAGAATAGGGGAGAGTTCAAACTTCTAAGCTGCCATACTTTGCCACTTTATTTGTTGAGCATACAAGACAACCTGTGCCACCAACACAGCTCAAAGATGTCTCACACACACCACTGAGAAAGCGATGCATCCTCTTTAGAAAGAATAATCCCCACATAATTTCAACTCTTCTTTGGCTGACTAATGGACTTTCAAAGTGTTAGTTTCAAAGACATCCGCGACTTAGCACACCAAGCTGTCACCACTTGGTTAACATTCAAGCTCTTACAACCTCTACCACAACTGAAAGTGTTTCCCGTTCTTTGGTGCACTCCACATGCACTAGAGATGCACTAGCCATGACCACAAACACTGCAATTGCTGCAACTATGACAGCACAGACACCAACTGTATCACACCTCCTTGACAAACTCTTGCATTCACAACCTCCTCTGATCTGCCACTTGATACCAACCATCAAAGCACACTCTAAATTCATAGCTTGGACATTTTGCTCTGATACCAACTGTCACGGGCCTAATCTTTTAGCAGCGGAATAGCCCGTACGGCGCCCCAACATGTGCGTATGCTGGGGCAAGCCTTCATCGGTGCAAGGTTCTGAAGGCCCTGCACGCCCAACACCTCTTGATGCTTAACATGTGCACACAATCTCTAAGCTGTTCAACAGACTATTTGGCTCAGATCTTGACATGCACTTCTAGATACCCACTCTCGTGATCAGCCTGCATCACGAGTACATCGAACATCAGGCCTTAGAGCCCAATGCAAAGTCCATCAAGTACGAGGCATAACGATGCCACGCACCAATCCACCAAGCATTGGGGCTTGGTAATCCAAGGAGCAAGATGCCCCATGGAAGACCTAGAGATTGGTCTGCCCACAAGACGTACCGCGGTGCAGAAGGCAAACAGTCTAGCTAGCCCCCTGCACCGGTCCATACGCGCAATGCATGTGGGAACCCAACCCAACATGCACTGTCATTGGCCCCCATCATCGACCAAAGAAACTGGAGCATCCCTGTGGATAACTCGCAATCCGCACCCAAAGCTCCCTTAGGGCACGCCCACGAGTTGTAGTATAATTTCCTGCTGTGTGCGTCACATGCAGAAGCAAGTCCTCTTGCAACCCATAAGCAAACAACCAAGGTTCCGGCCTACACCTGCTAGGCCTATCGGGGGAGTCAGCAGGTCACGGGGCCAACTCCCCCTATAGAGTTTGGCCAACCAACCAGCTTAACCAAGAGTGCCCACCAAACGTTCTCTTAGCGACTACTTTGCGAGACGAGGCGAGTTTGGATTTTAATACCGGTTGTGTCCCCGAACTATTTCCCTGTGACACTAGGATGCAAGCAAATGTAGTATTATATCCCACAGAGTGAATGGCAAGAGGGGGAGTTGATAGATTAACACTTTGTATTGGGGATATATTTTGCCTATTGCATCTGTTCGAATATTTTTGTTGTGGCTTGAGACTTCTTCGTATCAAATAAAGAGTGTCCATCTTGACACTGGGCGTTTGTATTTTGTTTTTGTCAATGAAATCCTTTGACTGATATCTCTCAGAAATAAACACATGTGATATATTATGATGATATATTGGAACATATGATATATTATACTATGGTAACTTAATATGACATACAAAGTAAGTTCCTGTCGATGTATGTTTCTGCATGTCGACACATGCCTCATCTAATAAATTTCAATACATTTCTCATTATGATATCTTTTAACCAAAAATGGTGATTGCTATTAATTATTAAGATGCAAATAAAAGGGTAAAATACATTAGAGGTGTTCCTGATGTGTTTGAAACACATCCACCTAGTCTAATGTCTCTGTGACATTTGGAAAATCAGGGATTTCATTTCCTAAACACAATTACCACTGCATTTCCCTCCCCCAAGCAGGTCACCACATCATGAACATGGCAAGACTAGTTTTTTATATTTAGTCTGTCAAGACGTTTCCTTTTCTTTTTTCCTTTTTTTTTTTGAATGGTTCTGTAAAGACCCTCTAATGAATATTATGTCTAACAATTTATGGTCATGAATTTGCATGTATTTTTAGTAATACAAGTATGCTCACTGTTTTCAAATAGATGGAAACATGAAATTATATATTCTTTCTTTAATTGAAGGTAGAACTTAGATGACAAATGAAACCTCTTCTACCTTGACACACAGGTACTCTTCAAAATGTGAGGTTTTCACGAAACAGGATATCAGAATCTGTTACACAACACAAGCCAAAACAACATATATCAACAGTTGATCATGTCATAATCTCGGAAAATAACTAAAACAGATATTGGCACATTTACACAAAAACCAAAAACGGTCTCATGAGCGAGGACTAAAATATCAGTATCAAAGCACAATCAGTCAGCCAAAAAACAGAACATATCATTGGACAATAAAACATGAGATATTTTATGTTGGAATTTAAAAAAAAATACAAAGAAAGAGAAAGGTTGAGAAGAAAGAATCGAAGATAGAAATAAATGATAAATAATATATATCTGAGTATACAAAATACTACATATCTGAGTAAACATAAGACTGCATTACGCAGATGTAGGGAGGATACTTTATTTCCACATTGTCTATATGTGAATTCAATACAATCTGTTTGATACGTGGGAAATATTTTAATCCATGTGCACGATGAAAATTCCTGTATTTTAAATATGGTCATCAAGATGTTCACAAGTTTAAAAATTGACGACCAGATAGTTACCTGAACGGTAGTTCAGATAACTGTTACAGGGATGAAGCTGAAACACCTACCAAAATTGACACATATATGGAATTTTGAGCAAACCCTGATGAGTTTTTGTTACATAAATTTTCAAGAAAATGGGGCTAAGACGAGAGTTTTTATTAGAGCACTGCCTAAGCCCCAGAATCCTCATCTCAGTTATGGAGCACTTCATGATCAGCTGATTTCACCAGCTGATTTTCACCCATCATTTGCAAACAAATAAAATTCATTCTCAGAGAGGAATCTTGAGAGACAAGAACAACCATTGGATCAAGATGCTCTTTCATATGACTGTTCTCTATTTTGGCCTCTTTTCATATGCAAAACAACTTCAATTGATTATAGTATGTCACAGTATCTATAATCTAAGTAGGCTCAGTTCAAATCAAAGCGAGACTAAAAAACAAATAAAAAATAAACAAAAGAGAGTTACCAAAAGACCCTGATTTTCTGGATTAATATTGTCTAAAAATACTCTTCTGTGCAACCTCTTGTGCTCTACTTGAGGATTTTTTGCCAAGACTTTGCGCATGTCTGCCACAATATTCTGCGCAAAAGAAACAGGAATCAACCAACAGACAAACATAAAGAAGTCCCTTTTTAGATTAAGTTACCAACACGATTTTTGTAACAAGTAGATTCACCCAGATTGCTCCTCACATTAATATTATTTACATCCAAGTGACTAATGGCAAGGTGGGTTTTGATACGCCAATGAGTTTTTTGAGTGAGATTCCTCACAACGCTCACAGTGAACTTGTGGTTCGGGATGTGAACTGCCTCACGGTCTTCACCTCTTATGACTGTTGGTGACCACCATCCCACATGCTGAAACAACATTGAAGACTAATTAAAATGTGAATAAGTGTCTAAAAATTTGCATTTAGACAAAAGATAACCCATTAAGGTATAATCCACGGAGTGTTATGTTTTGTAAAATTCAAAGCAACGATGAAACTTGTATGTTTTATTTGTTAGCTTACTAAACAATATTCAAAAGCACTCCTAAATACAAACCTCAACAGTACCAGAAACTTCATAGCCTTCAATCTTTGTTTGAATCCATTCATTTACAATAAATGGTCGTGTGGCATGGATCATCACACTTGAGAGGAAATTTGTGAATATCTGGACATATTGAACAACTTTTTAAATTATGAAACAATATCCTTCCATCATTGCCATAAATTGAGCTATACTTATAACAGCTAAAATCGTCATACGTTACTTGCCCAGAAAGTATCAATGAAAAGTCATCATATCCCAATCATAAGGATCACAAAAAAGATATTTAGACGGCAAAAAAATGTTAAGGATCCCAATCATAAGGATCACAAAATACCATTCCAAAAATGTTAAGGGTTACAAAAAGTTGTAGTTTTCTTGAAAGACATGAGCAAAAGGGCAATTGGATGCACCTCACGGCCAGCAAGAGTCAGCAACACGGTCCCAAGACCTCCAGCCGTTAGCCATTTCTGGGTAGAGAAACCCAGCAACTCCATGAATAATGAAACTGCAGCAACCCATACTCCAGTATACACAGCTTTCCCCGCAAATTGGAAACCCATCTGTATGAAACCCATAATGATTAATTTAAATTTTACATACTAGAATGAAAAACTCTATCTGGAAATATCATGATGATCAGATACACTGATATAGAGTGGCAGCCAAACTAAGTTAACAACCAAGGACAAGGGGAAAAGGAAAAAACGAAAGGCTTTCTTTAAAGGTCTGAATGGGCTGACTCCAAATGATAATACAAATTTCTGCCTAAATTCTTGTGTTGGATGTTAAAAAAATAAAATAAAAATATAATAGTTTACACACATTCCTTCGACAGTGAACATTCTTGAATATCTTAAATTAAGAAAATGGAAAAATAGAAAAAGTGAAATGATTCCTACATATTTAAAACCAAAACTCCTTGGCACTTGCATAAATTAACATACAAGAAAAATTCATCAAATTACAACGGCTACTCTTTTTCCCTCTTGAAAATTATTAAAATACTGCATTTATACACTAGTTAATAAATCTCTGATTCATGTTGTGCCCACAACTTGTGCGATCTTTTTTTCTTTTTGATAAATATTTTACTTGATGAATTTAAAGTTACAAAATAAAGACAGGCATGGCAGACAAATGCATAATACAGAAGCATAAGAAACATACATTTCTTGTATCATTAGAGTCATTTGTCTCCATAAAGAGTTTTTGTACTTGTTGAATCAAGCTGCATAAAAAAATATTACCTTGTTATCACAGATGCAGTCGCTCAATATACAATGCCACCACAGTCACGTATCAATCAGAGTAAACGGCCAAATAAAGCAAGTTTATGAAAAAAATAAGCTTCTTTTTTGTTTTGTATTTTTTGAATGGTAATAAGCTTCTTCTTCTTTTGAAAAACAGGTAATTGCAGAAAATAAGTTATCATTGATGAGTTATATGACAGCACTGCATGTCCAATTGAACAATATTTTTTTTTGAAATGGTTTTTTAATGATATTGTGGAAAAAATACTACATAAAATTAAGGGAAATGATATCAGCACAACCATGCTTTAATAATTGTACAAATGCAGCTTGTCGTTTCCTTTTTAATTGATTTGTAAGAGCCTTTTGGGAACTGTAATAAACTAATAATCCTTGACATATCTTTAAATAATAAAAGTCCAGATGGGTCAATGCAATTATCAAAACATGGTTGTGCTGATATCATTTCCCAAAATTAAATCTATAAATAAAATTTCATCTCCATAAAAAAATGTAAATGTCTCCAAATAACATGTACAAGTTAAACACAGTAAAAACAAGATTCTTAATATACTTCAACCCATTTTATGGCAAAATTCATAACATAAACACTGAAATTTTTCCAAAGCCATGAATAAAAACGAAATACGGTAACCACACTCACCTTGATAGACAGTATGCAAAGGCCAGCACAGTTGATAATGATCCTACAAAAGTCAAAAGGCGTTGCTTAACAGCTTGGCTTGCATCTGATGGGAGAATAACATGATCCAGCACCCTGTAACCTACAGTTGTCAGTAAAGTGGTAACACAATATAATGGTTTCGTACAAAAGCTATCACAAATATCGTTCTGGGGAATTTCTCAGCAAGTGAAAATCTCAGGATAAATTTTTTTTTTTTATTTTTTCGGGTTTATATCGGAGAAAAACGATAAAAATAAAATTATTTAAAAATATATAATGTAAAATTTAAGAAAAAATATGAGTTTAAAATATCGTAAAAATATCAGGATAATATCGTGATATTATCACGATACTTAATAATAAAAATGAAAATATCGCTATATTTTTAAAATCTCGGGATTTTGTCGCTTTATCAAAATGTCACGATAAAAACGCGATCTTTTGAAAATATTGGAGATATTGTGACATAGGACAAAAGAAAGAACAGATGAGGTGATGCAAAAATCCGTATACCTGCAGATGAGTGTTGCTCCGGTCCATAGAAACAAGGGTTGAAGATAGGAGGTCAGAACATAATATGTACTACTCTTTTTCCAACTACTATCATTCCGCTACAGGAAATTGTCAAAAACATTTTGTTAGACCATTTTTGTAATTCGAAGTATAAAATGTTTATGAAGTACAAAGTTCCTGATGGAACATGATACAGAGTGTGTATGGTGAAACAACCAATTACTCCAAAAGCTTACGCTGTTGGAGATGGCGTTATTAAATATTTTATACTTATATAAACATCATACATGGAAGAACACGTTTCTGCTGTGACGCATGAGTGGCGCTAGACCCCATACAGAAAAAATAATGATCCCCACCGCTGGGACCAACTGAAGTACAAGAGGACTTCCATGCAAAACAGTATATGACCTACATAATATGTAGAAATTAGTTGACTTTACATACTAAAGAAAATACAAATAAGAATAAGAATAATGCTCAAATTAGAGACCAAGGACATGAATGATGATCATTGATCTATTCCCACCAATATCACTCAGTTTCTTTAAGTTTTAGGTGCTTAAAATGAGGCCCACGTATTTATTGCCAAAATCTTAATTGAGAAGAGCATTTAAGTCATTTATAATTAATCACTTAAGTTGTTAAGTAACCACAAGAGACCACATTGCAACATAAGGGAGTCATTGTATCTGTGGGACTTGAAGTGGGTTAGACCACAAGGGACCACATTGCAACATAAGGGAGTCCTTGTATTTGTGGAACTTGAAGTGGGTTAGTTTCCCTGATGAGTTAGGAGTACTAGTGGGTCTGAAGAATCCTAGTTTACTTGTATTAGGGAGAATCCATGTGATAGTTTTATTTCAATGAGTTAGTAGTTTAAGAATAATAAGAGTCATAATTACACTAGGAATTATTTTGCAACAAGAATTAGAAGTCTTTATTTTTCAATTTTGAATGGCATGCATATTCTATAAATATGAAACGCCTATTGTGTAAATATTCAACCCAGAGTACCAGCTCTTGTGGGGTTTCATTTGGGTTTTGCAATGTTACAAAGGTTTTTTCTAAGAAAATTGTGTGCTGGGACATGTTAGTCATTAACATATTTAACCCAAGGACATATATGACCTTTTTGGCTCATGGGACAACATGGGAAATAAATACAAGTCATTAACATTGTTAGGTTTTGGTTAAATGGAGGACATGATGAGTATTTTCATATTATTGAGTGCATTTAGGAGGGTATAACGGTCATTACAACTATAGTGGATTGGAGTAGGGGTAGCCTGTCCTACACTTCACTCTAAGCACCCCCCTCCCCCCCCCCTCCCCCTCCCCCCGCCCCCCCGCCCCAAAAAAAAAAAAAGCAGACACATGTCACTCCAAGCATATACATGTCATGCTAAACACACACTAGTCCCCCATGCACACACTTGTCACTCAATGAACGCACACGTCACTTCAAGCACACACACTTGTCCTCCCATGTAAACATCCACTTCCAGTTCTCTATTTGAAAAGGAAAGAAAATTGTTGAGGAAATTTTGGAAAATTCTCCAACTACTAGCCCTCTTAGCCATCCTTGAGACCCCCTCTTTGAGCCTTAACCCTTTAGCTTTAAGACTCGAGTCATGCTTTGTTTGGAGAAGGAAGGGAAGGCTAACCGATTTTGAACCAAAGCTTAGAAAATTTTGTCATTTTGAATCCCTATGAGGTAGGAAATCAATACCTAAACTCAATTTTTTTTTTTTTTTTTTTTTGGTTTCTTAAGGATTTATAGCATTCATTTTTCATCTTTGGATGATTCCATGGATTAATTTTTAGTTTTTTCTATATCCTGCATGTCAATGCTTAGAATTTTTTGTCATTTTGAATCTCTATGAGGTAGAACATCAATACCTAAACTCAATTTTTTTGGGGTTCCTTGAAGGATTTATAGCATTCATTTTTCATCTTTGGATGATTCCATGGGTTAATGTTTAGTGTTTTCTATATCCTGCACCCATTCTATAAATCTAGGTAAAATTGTGTTTACAATAACTTTTGTCCTGAAATTTTTAGTAAGAAATAATTTCATTCCGTAAAAATTTTAGTCAGAGAATTTATATAACTGCCTTTGGAGAGTATAGAAGCATTTACTGTTGAGAAACACTATCTAAACATCGTAGTTTGACCCGTGTATAATTTTATTTTTATTTTTTTGAAATGGCAAAAGATTCCATTAAAAAAACAAATGACTAAGAAAGTCTTTACAAGATTGAAGGCATGAAAGAAAATACAATAAAGGAAAAAGAAACAATCAAATCAAGGATGGAGAAAGTCAAATTGTTCTACTTCCGCCCTTGCCATACCGTCCTTGGCCAATCTATCAGCCACTTCATTAGCTGACCTCCTGACATGAACGAAAGATATTGTAGCACACCCTATCCTTTATTTTGACCCATATATGATATTTTTGTCATAACTTGGGTTCTAGTTATTGTATGGATAATACCTTTGCACAGTGGGATTCTAAGGTTGGGACCACGTGAAAAAGTTTTATCTGAAAGTCTTCTTTCTGAGATAATTGGAACGTTGAAATCAATTGAGTAAAACTCTAGATTCCTCAAATGTGGTAGCCTGGGCCTCTGAATCAGTAAAGGGTCCTTGGAGATTGCAAGATTCTGTTGCGGAGATACTGGATCTGATGCGGGCAATTAATCCAAACCTCAAACACCGCAGGCGATCGGCAAATGAGATGGCTGACACTCTAGCTAAGGCGGGAGCTAATAGGGAGGACTTTGAAGTTTAGAGTATTCGAAGGGAAAGCTAAATCTTCTTATTTTTTATTCATCAAGGCCATTGCTCTTACTATCTCTTGGGCTCGGGCTCTGCCGCTTTTCCGATTTGTTTCGGCCTTCGATTTGTGGGAGGGTTGGGGTGTTGTCTGTAATAGTCAGGAGAATATTAATGTAACTACTCAGGTATGGTGCCCTCCCCCTGAGGGGCTAGTCAAATTAAATTTCGATGGCTCAAGTTTGGGTAACCCTGGCCCTGCTGGGATCGGCGGCGTATTGAGAGATTGTGCCGGTGAGGTCATAAAGGTTTTTTCTGGCCCAATCGAAACAGCAGATTCGAATGAAGCGGAGGTAAGAGCAGTTCACCAAGGCTATTCTGAGTTTGGAAAGGGATAGTTTAGGCAGTTGTATTGTAGAGGGTGACTCGCTTAATGTTATAAGATGGCTTAAGGGCCCTCTGGGTACTCCGTGGAGATTCCTTCATTTCTTTGATGAGATAAAAGATCTCTTAGAAGGACTTCCGGTATCGTACCAGCATGTGAGAAGATCTGCTAATGCTATGGCAGATAAGTTGGCAAAAGATGGAGTTTCGAAGCAAGTTTTAGAGCTTTTTGATTTTCTTCCACCCTAAGTGAATATTCTGGGGTTGTATCAGCTCTTCGCGGCTTTTTTTTTGTGTCTTTATATTGTAAGGGGGACCTCCTCAGTCTTCTTTTAATATATTCTGTTACCATTCAAAAAAAAAAAAGGGAGGACTTCGAAGTAATATCATATTTGTAATTAGCCTCGATCCTCACAGAAAGGCAGTGTACTTCCTTGTAAAATACCGTCCATGCCCGGTAGCCAACTAATATTTGTATAAGCAGGATGGGACTACTGGTCCCGAATGCTATTTCAATATTAATGCAAAATTGTCAACTTTCAAAAAAAAAACTCTAGATATAGATTTTTTAGCAAAGGGTGTTATCCGAGAAATTCTGCATTTGTATGACTTGTGAATATTTGAGGTTTTATAAAAATGAAAAGAAGAAAATATGATGTGCATCCTGGACCCTTTGAGCATGATGTCTAGGTCTTATTTTCCCATTTGTTTGTACATTTAGTGGATTTAATACCCCAACCTGCCTGAAATACACGGGTTCTTACTAACCCATCTTGTCTGTGATATCTGAATTCCTATTATTGAGTTGTGGCGGCATTATTGTATCGGTCACTCTAATATAACTTTTCAACTTACAATCTTAATAATAAGAAGTGTTAAGATTGATATCGTCTGTTTCTAGATCCTAATCTTGGGGAATAGACCTCGCTCTTGGAGGTTTCGACCTTTAGTGCTCGCATCCACCTTAGTCTGGGTGTGCACAGATCTTTCTCGATCCAACGGGTCTCTTCTTGTTGTTAGGGGTTTGACCTTGATCCTGGGGGTTGTGGCTGAAGCTTCTCTTCTTTGATCCTGAGGGTCTTACTTCGCTCATAGGGTTTTGACCTCGATCGTGGGAGATCTTGGTTGAGAAGACATATCTGCCTGACATGAAGTTGGTGTTCATGGTATCAAGCACCACCTAATTAAAAAACTTAAAACTTTAAAACATCTCCGATTTTCCACCACAATTTAAAGGACTTTATACTATTCACCAGTGAATTTACATCAAGCACTGTAGTTTACGCTAAAATATGTATCATACTTTAAGCTAAAATATATATTAACTCTAGATGTGTAATAGTGTGCTTGTATTAAATAAAGCCCATGTGACTTAATGAAACTTCTAAACATTATAATATTCTTTATGCCCGCTCATCTCTAGATCCTGTTTGAACCATGATACTTGAATCCTAGATGAAACCATGTCTGTTGTTGTAACGACCCGGATTTGGGGCAAATTTTTTAGACATGATTTCTTTTTTAAAATCCCAAAATCCGAATCGCTGCCCAAAAAGGGAAACAAGCAGACTAAAAAAACCCAATACAACTCACAAGGTAAAGTCACTTTGACAATCAAGGCCACATGGCCAACCACTCTTTCCTCGATCCCTTTAAACTCCCTTATTTTGTATTCATGTTATTATGTCATCATGTCATTATCTGTACCTACAAGAACTGTAGTAACTGAGTCAGAACGAGCTGAACAAGATCCCTTAGTGGGCTCACACAATAAAAGTGAACAGTAATGAAATTGTATTATAACAATGATTCTTATGTCAATTAATAGAATAGGCAACAACTTGAATAGAGATATAGAAATCGAAATAAGAGTATGGGTACGATAGTCAAAAGACATGAGAACAAACAAAGAGGATATCAATGGATCATGGTAGAGATAAATAACGCAAGAATCAAAACCTCGTATTGGAGGAAAAACATAGATAGGTATTGTAAACAAAATCACATCGTATACCAAAGTATACGGTCTAAAATCGGAATCATCATATGTATATATCCCAAGTCATCATCACCTGGCCGAAGCGGGTGGAAGCATAGGTCTTTATATATATGACACGATATATACATAGCTCAATAACGTTACCATACAACGACGAGGAATATATGCATACGATCATATTTTCTTTTTTTCCATTCAAATCTTTTCAAAACTCACTTTTGTTTGAAATTTCGAAGTACAGAAATATGACGTACTAACATAGGGAACAGAACTATAATATCAAAACCATTAAAGGAACCATTATTATGAGAGTCCATTATCACTTGCCTTAGTGTTTGACTGTGGAAGGCGATGAAAAGCTCTAAGTATCAATCGAGAAGCAACCATGTATAGTTTACATATCAAGCGTGTTACCATTGGTTCAAGTGTTCAATTCTTTTGTGCTAAACTTGTTCGTATTTATACCAAATTTATTACTAAAACTCGAGAGGCTTCAACTCAAACCTAACAGTTGATTTCTTCGTAAACCAATTGTTATAACATATTGTATTATTATTTATAAATCTGATTTCTTTTGAAAACAAAAATAAAATTATTATTTAACCCCTTTTAGATGCTGATTTTAATGAAAATCAGGCCTTTAAAGCTTATATAATACACACATATATTATTTCTTTCATGCAAAACCATATAGGTATATTCTATAACAATTTTATCGAAGATGTGTATACAAAACAACCCATTTAAACACCCATACTTGTTAATTTTCTTAGAAATCAGCACTATAAGACTCAGATACATTATTTATATATCACATGCATTACATAAAACACTTACATGAGTTATATAACTTATATACGATAAAAAATTTACAAAAGAGTCCTTAAACACACTGTTTTTGTGCTGATTCTGTTGAAAAACTGCCATAAAAATCATATATAACACACATAAGTATCATATCTTTCATGAAAAACATCTTACATAATTTATATGAGAAGCACTCAATGAAATCTAGGAACAACAATCACTTTTAAGTGCTGATTTTTAAGGAAAACAGTGACAAATCCTCTAGAAAATCACACGTATAGGTTTAGACATCCAATTATAATTGAACTATACTCTAGATTACTCCAATTGGGATTTTTCGTAAGTAAATACAATACATATATTTTTAAAGCATAAAATTTTAAAAAGAAAAATTTTAAATAAGTTTCTTGATTCAAAAGAAAGTAAAGAAATCAATAAAACATTATTAGAAACCCTAATTAGGTTGAATTAAGATAAACAAAAGCAAAAACTTTGAATTTAAATAAGAAATTACGAAAAACATAGTTTTTGTGCACTTACTCAAAGACGAAAACCCAAAACGACAAAAAACACCAATTCTTCTTCTCCTTTTCTTCTCTTTTCCTTTTCTTTTCTTCTTTTTTTTTTCTTCTCTTTCTCTCTCTTGGTGTGCACAAGTAGGGTTGCAAAGGCCTATGTTTTGGATTTTTAATAGCTAATGAGTTTTGTGCTTAAAGTGGGTTTCCCAATTAGATTTAATGTTAAAAGTTAGTTTCCTAATCTAAGTCTTCCACAATTAGCAAGAGTCTATCTTTATTAAAACTCCCTAAGGGTGTACTTATCAAATTTAACAACTAAACTATAGTTATAAAAATGAAAACCCAAAAGTTGCCTAATAAGACAAAACTCGTAATTATGCCTAACCCTAATGGTAAAAAGGTCATAACTTGCTCAAATCATGTCTGAATCACTAAAACTTGGGTCTGTTGGATAGGTATTCGAAATACCCATCTACTGGGAACAAAATCATGTTGAACGGACAAGATTTGATGCCCCAAAAATTGGTTATACTAAAGAAACGAAAATACACTGTTGTGATCTTTGGTCTAGGGATCTATGGTCTAAATTTAATTAAGATTATTAACTTTCTAGGCCCGTGTGGGGCTTGGTTATTACATTCTACCCCCCTTAAAGGAATTTCGTCCCCGAAATTTGACTCCCTAAATTCCCTCAAGTTAACAGTTTTCATGTCTTAAAGTTACAAGACTGAGGTGATATGCAAACAATACAACTAAAGAAGAGTGTACCTCTCCAAACAACTTTGAAATTGTTAAAGTTAGAAACAATTTATGAATTTGAAGGGAAAATTTAACAATTAACCGACGATTAACTGACAATGTATTCAATTGTGTGTGTCTCAACCAAACAATGTATCACGAGATCTAGTTTTGAACAATCAACATTTTATGGTATGACTTTGGTTTTTTTTTTTTTGTGTGATGTGAGATGTGACCGAGTAATGTATGTTGGTGTTACATTTTCCATTATATGTATTATGAGAATCCTGAGGTAGGTGCATAGATTTTATTAAGTCCAACCAACTACCATTTCCTAAGACCTACGCAATACTCGCAACTTACCAAATTTCTAAGAACCTAATACAACTCACTTTATTATGTGGGATCTTACAATCCACCCTCCTTGGGCCCAACGTCCTTGTTAGAACATAAAACGGTAGGAGGGACACTTTGAATCTATATGAAACAACTAAATTGCCATTAAAGCTCACAACTAGTTTTCTTGACTTCTGCCGACATAACTCTCACATGTCGAACCAGGCGCCCCCGGTGCACGCGAGTTCGTTAGGTGGTTCTTACAACACAATTGACTCATGTGCTTGCAGTACACACGAATTTATTGTGTCATTTCCTATATGCTCCTTGCCTAGTTTTACCTATCTCATAACTCTGCTAGATACTAACCCTAAGGACCTATAGCCTAAGCTTGGATACCAACTGTAACGACCCGGATTTGGGGCAAATTTTTTAGAAATGATTTTTTTCTAAAATCCCAAAATCCGAATCGCTGCCACAAAAGGGAAACAAGCGGACTAAAAAAACCCAATACAACTCACAAGGTAAAGTCACTTTGACCGACACAGCCACATGGCCAACCACTCTTTCCTCGATCCCTTTAAACTCCCTTATTTTGTGTTCATGTTATCATGTCATCATGTCATTATCTGTACCTACAAGAACTGTAGTAACTGAGTCAGAACGAGCTGAACAAGATCCCTTGCTGGGCTCACACAATAAAAGTGCACAATAATGAAATTGTATTATAACAATGATCCTTATGTCAATTAACAGAATAGGCAACAACTTGAATAGAGATATAGAAATCGAAATAAGAGTATGGGTACGATAGTCAAAAGACATGAGAACAAACAAAGAGGATATCAATGGCTCATAGTAGAGATAAATAACGCAAAAATCAAAACCTCGTATTGGAGGAAAAACATAGATAGGTACTGTAAAAAAATCACATCGTATACCAAAGTATACGATCTAGAATCTGAATCATCATATGTATATATCCCAAGTCATCATCACCTGGCCGAAGCAGGTAGAAGCATAGGTCTTTATATATATATATAGAGGAAAGTGTTTCTACTCGGCCGAGTAGAAAAGCTTATCTACTCCTCCCTTTAAAAAGTACAGTGGGCCCACACATTGTGGATGATCCAAAGCATTCATTTGATAGGTCTTATCATAGATAGGGTGTGCCCAAAAAATCAGCACCAAAGGGTCATCCTAGCCCTTCGTTTTGTTGGGCCTTGTAGAAACAAAATGGACGCACTGTGTAAGATGCGTAAGATGCGTCCATTCTGTTTCTACAAGGCCCAACAAAACGAAGGGCTAGGATGACCCTTTGGTGCTGATTTTTTGGGCACACCCTATCTATGATAAGACCTATCAAATGAATGCTTTGGATCATCCACAATGTGTGGGCCCACTGTACTTTTTAAAGGGAGGAGTAGATAAGCTTTTCTACTCGGCCGAGTAGAAACACTTTCCTCATATATATATATATATATATATATATATATATATATATATATATAGTGCCACGCATATATACATAGTTCAATAACGTTACCATACAACGACAAGGAATATATGCATACGATCATATCTTCTTTTTCTTCCAATCAAATCCTTTCAAAACTCAGTTTTCTTTGAAATTTCGAAGTATAGAAATATGACGTACTAACATAGGTAACAGAACTATAATATCAAAACCATTAAAGGAACTATTATTATGAGAGTCCGTTATCACTTGCCTTAGTGTTTGACTGTGGAAGGAGATGGAAGGCTCTAAGTATCAATCGAGAAGCAAACCTGTATAGTTTACATATAAAGCGTGTGACCATTGGTTCAAGTGTTCAATTCTTTTGTACTAAACTTGTTCGTATTTACATCAATTTTATTACTAAAACTCGAGAGGCTTCAACTCAAACCTAATAGTTGATTTTTTGGTAAACCAATTGTTATAACATATTGTATCATTATTTATAAATCTGATTTCTTTTGAAAACCAAAATAAAATTATTATTTAACCCATTTTAGGCCTTTAAAGCTTATATAATACACACATATACTATCTCTTTCATGCAAAACCATATAGGTATATTCTATAACAATTTTATCGAAGATGTGTATACAAAACAACCCATTTAAACACCCATACTAGTTGATTTTCTCAGAAATCGGCACTATAAGACTCAGATACATTATTTATATACCACATACATTACATAAAACACTTACATGAGTTATATAACTTATATACGATAAAAATTTTACAAAAAAGTCCTTAAACACACTTTTTGTGCTGATTTTGTTGAAAAACTACCATAAAAAATCATATATAACACACCTATGTATCATAACTTTCATGAAAAACATCTTACATAATTTATATGACAAGTACTCCATGAAATCTCGGAAAAACAATCACTTTTAATTGCTGATTTTTAAGGAAAACAGTGACAAATTCTCTAGAAAATCACACGTATAGGTTTAGACATCCAAAAATAATTTCTACTATACTCTAGATTACTCCAATTGGGATATTTCGTAAGTAAATAGAATACATATATTTTTAAGGCATAAAATTTTAAAAAGAAAAATATTAAATAAGTTTCTTGATTTAAAAGAAAGTAAAGAAATCAATAAAATATTGTTAGAAACCCTAATTAGGTTAAATTACGATAAGCAAAAGCAAAAACTTTGAATTGAAACAAGAAATTACGAAAAACATAATTTTCGAGCGCTTACTCGAAGACGAAAACCCAAAACGACGAAAAACACCAATTCTTCTTCTCTTTTCCTTTTCTTTTCTTCTTTTTTTTTCTTCTCTTTCTATCTCTTGGCGTGCACAAGTAGGGCTGCAAAGGCTCATATTTTGGATTTTTAATAGCTAATGAGTCTCGTGCTTAAAGTGGGTTTCCCAATTAGATTTAATGTTAAAAGTTAGTTTCCTAATCTAAGTCTTCCACAATTAGCAAGAGTCTATCTTTATTAAAACTCCCTAAGGGTGTACTTATCAAATTTAACAACTAAACTATAGTTTTAAATAAAAATAAAAACCCAAAAGTTGCCTAATAAGACAAAACTCGTAACTATGCCTAACCCTAATAGAAAAAAGGTCATAACTTACTCAAATCATGTCTGAATCGCTAAAACTTGGGTCCGTTGGATAGGTATTCAAAATACCCATCTACCGGGACCAAAATTATGTCGAACGGACAAGATTTGATGCCCCAAAAATTGGTTATACTAAAAAAACGAAAAAACAAAAATACAGTGTTGTGATTTTTGGTCTGGGGATCTATGGTCTGGATTTAATTAAGATTATTAACTTTCTAGGCCTGTGTGGGGCCAGGTTATTACAATTGTTAATTCACGGACCCTTGTGAAGTAATAAACTCGTCGCAATCAAGAATCTTGCATTTTAACTTACTCCAAACATTGAGTTTTAGTGTATGATTACCTCGTGGGCTATCTTGGCTCACTTATTATCATTCTTGCAAATCGCAAGACATAGATAGTTGGTGCGACCGTTCGTAGCTGTCGGGACCACAGAACCGGGATGGATTTTTGGTTCATGGCTTTTTCTGTGGTTATGGAATGTTGAAACTTTTGTCCAATGGCAGATCATCATGTTTTTTGGGGGACTTAGGTACTTAGTGAGTTTGGATCACCAAACTATGTTGTAGGAACTTAAACTTGGAGTTATGGAATGATCTCTCTCTTCTTCTTTTTTCCTCATGCCTGGAAGAATGTTTTACTTTGTTTTTTTACACACTGATGAAAGATGGAAACTATTGGTTCCACACCATGTGTTAACTTGCAGCGATCACTCATACACCGAAGCACGTGTATGAAGGCTTCGGGGTCCGGGCTGGGGTGTCACATATTGGCCCTAAAAACAATAGAATATGAATAAAATTTGATGCTTTCTTATGTTGAATGGATGTGACATGATGCCTTTTCTGATGTGTATTGTTTCATATCAAGTCAGATTTCTATTCCTAAACTCCATTTTCTTTCCCTTTCTTTTTTCTCTCTTTATTTGATCTCCCCTCTCCCTCTCTCTATGTGTCTTTTGTCCCCTCACCACCACCTCTCTCCCTATCATTCTCCTCTCTTCTCTCTCTCTCTCCCCCCCCCCCCCCCAACCCCATGGTTGGGTTCATAAGACACCCCTTCTATTCCACTCGCTCACCCCTCACGGTTGGGTACAGAAGCAGCCCCCTTTCTACCCCGATCTTTTTCCTTTTCTTTTCTTTTTTTGAAAGATGACAATTTTATTGATACTATGAACGATACAATGGGGAACATGAAGGAATCACAACAACACCCCCTCTCAGGCGAGACTACATGAGCCCGGAGACTAAAAGACAACACACATCAACAAGAGAAAACAACACTAAGAGAAGACAACAAGACAAAGAACATAAGGAAAACAAAACAACATAACAACGCTCCCCCAAGAAGACAATATTAAGACAACAACGAGGACAACACTCTCTCAAGAAAAGACACCCCCCCTCAAGTTGAATGTCAAACAAAAAGAAGACAAACAAGGCATTGCACCTCTTTCGGACATTTGATCAAATACTTGGTATGAGCCGTGGAGACAAAGACAAAGGAATGAGGACAAACAAGGCACCACACATCTCTTAGACATTTTAT
This sequence comes from Tasmannia lanceolata, assembly GCF_043159265.1. NCBI lineage: Eukaryota > Viridiplantae > Streptophyta > Magnoliopsida > Canellales > Winteraceae > Tasmannia > Tasmannia lanceolata. The sequence goes on along the minus strand of NW_027518695.1, from coordinate 62,773,204 downwards.
CAAACACTTGGTGTGCACCTTTGACATTAACACAAAAGACATAGAAGACATATAAGACAACAATAGACAATGTAAAGAAAGAGATGATATCAACACATAAGACATAGAAAACAATGTAAAGAAAGAGATAACAGCACTAGACAGCACTCCCCCTCAAGTTGAAGCCGAAGGCCTTCAACTTGAATCGCAAAGAGGACATCCAAGGAACCAAATCTCCTTCGGACATTTCACCTAACACTTGGTGGGTACCTTGAAGAACAACACAAAAGACATAAAAGACAAACAAATCTAGAGGAGAAATGACAAAGATTAGGATGGCGAGAATTGGGGAAGAGACTCAAAACATGAAAAAAAGAAAGGATTTAAAACATAAAAATAGGTGAAAGGCACTAGAAAGAACCCAACAAGGGTATGGACTTAGAGAAGAATGAGATTTTGGGATGGAGAACCAAAAAAGGGAGAAAGAGATATTTTCAAGAGATTTGGAGGAGAGATTTTAAGATATTTTTTTCTGTGTGATCTGCGGCAACTCCAAAAACAAGAAAATAAAAAAAGAGAGATGAGTGAGAGAGAGAGAGTTGCGAGAAAGAGAGAGAGAATACCGAGAGAGAAAGATAAAGAAGAAACAACACCTTGCACGTAAAGGCACAGAGAGATACGAGAAATGAGCTAGAGAATGGCACGAAGATGATAGACTCAGTCTTCTTCTTTCCTTATACCCCTTCCCAAAGGATATTTGCAATGATACCATGTTAGAAATGAGATTAGAGTAAGAAGAGAGAGGACGAATAAGAGGAATGAAGGATGGAGAGACTCCACTAGGGAGCTCCTCAAGTAAATATGTATATATAGGCCCATCTAGGGAAATATGAGTACAATGAATACAATACCCCTAAGTCTGTAAGTAATGACTAAACTACCCAAATACATGTTATCCAACAACCTCTTTAATTGTTATATCCTCATACAACTATGGGGATTTTCCCCGTTTTACCATTGATTAGTCACTAAGTCAGTCAAGAGCATTAACATAAAAATTAAGTAGCATAAATGGAGTCAGTGAGAATGGAAATGAATCATAAGATTTTATTCTCTTCTCTTTGCTGTCATTTTCATGTTAGGAATGGAGGTAGGGATAGAGAGGAAGAAGGGAATAGAGAAGGAGTGAATGGAGAGTCTCCACTAGGGACCTCCCCTCAAGATAGAGTGTATATACTATAGAACTCCTGGTTATTACAAAGAAACTACAACAAACAACTAAAAAATAATCATACAACAAAAAGGTATAATAATCTCTTACACACAACCAGCTTGGTACAACACTCCTCCTCAAGCTGGTGTTGTGAATACATAATGAAAAGTATAACAAAAAGATAGCAACGGCCTCGAGTACATCAGCGAAATCGACGACCATCAAAACGGGCAGCTCCCCCTGAATCAGCATGACGACGAGAGCGATCAGAACGGGCCTCTCCCTGAATGAGAGCCTGACAAATAAACATGCAAACCACGAAGGATCGAACGGTGACACCTCGGCAGAGAAATAGTAGCGATCCATCGAGCAAAATAAGCATCAAAGGCGCGCACGAGCAACGGCAAAGTAGCATTGGCTGGCAGAGACAACAACAGAGTTGCATAACGCCAAGAGAAGAAGAACCATCGGAAAGGTGATCAGAACTACCCAACGACGGGGGACACCGTCCTCTGTAGAGATAAGGTCGACGGACTGTCGCCTGAAGATAATCAACCAACGATGGGACACCACCTCATCAGTCCAGAAGGGCTTCTCCTCCTACCCATCAACTTTGTCTGGAGACAAGGTCGACAGGGACGCCCTTGCCTGAAGAGTACCAACCAACGATGGGGACACCATCATCTTGAGACACTGTCACCTGAAGAGAACACCAACCAACGACGACGGAAAGCACGTCGCCCAAAGCAGATAAGGTCGATATCCACGCTAAAGATCAGGCATATAGCCGGACAATAATGCATAAAGCTACGCCAAGAACACGAAGAGGAAACAACGAACAATGCAAAGAAATGACAATGTGGTGTAGAGACAAAACAACTAGAATAATGAATAATATCAACTAGAGAAGACAAGGCATACGAGGAAGAACAACCACCAAGAAAGACGAAGAACATAAAGAGAACACAACAATACTCCCCCTCGGGCGAGACTAAATGAGCCTGGAGACAACAACAAGACAATAAAATATAACAAGAAGACAATACCAAGACAACAAAAGAAAAGACAAACACCAACAACTGCACGAAACACTCCCCCTCAAATTGAAGGCCGAATACCTTCAACTTGCAAGAAAATAAGAAGTTAAGGCACAAAATCCCTTTAAGACATTTCATCAAACACTTGGGGTGCACCTTGGAGATGTAAACAAAGGTCATAGAGGCCCAAAAAATAGAGAAAAGAGAAAATAATGGGTTAGAGTGGAGAGTTAGGGATTCAAAAGAGAAAGAAAGTGTTAAAGTATAAAAGATAAATAATGCCTTTCTCCAACGGCTTAAGATATTGGAGAAGTTGGTAAGTTAACATGGTATCAGAGCCAAAGGTCTCGAGTTCAAACTCCCGATAGCAAAAATCCACATGCGATGGTCGGCCCAAAGTGGGACCACATGTGCCACGTGTTTGCCAAGTGGGCCACACGTGCGGGGGAGTGTTAAAGTATAAAAGATAAATAATGCCTTTCTCCAACAGCTTAAGCTATTGGAGAAGTTGGTAAGTTAACAAAAAGGAAGAAATACAAGGATTTGGGGAATCAAGGAAAGTACACATTTTTTTTTTAATTTGGGATCTATGGCAAAGGAGTTGCCGTAAAGACTAAAGAGAAAGATTACAAAGAGAGAGAGAGAGACTTTGGAGGATACGGCAACGAAAGATATAGAGAGAGAGAGAGAGATGGGTTACGGAACACCCAAACAAGGATTTTTTTAATTTTTGGTGGAGATTTACTACAAAACAGAAACAAAACACAGATGGTCGACTGGTTGAGTTTATGGCAGAGTAGTTTTGCAGGGTTTGGGGGACCCAACACGGGCTTGGGCATTGCCGAGAGAGAGAGAGAGAGAGAGAGAGAGAGATCGAGAGATTTGGGAGAGATTTCCGAAAAAAGAAAAAGAGAAAATATCAATAATTATGGAGATATTTTAGGGATTTTGGGGAGAGATTTTAGAGTTTAGAGATTTTGGGGTTTATGGCAAAAAGGGTTTGCGCAAAAACAAAGACTTGCACGAGAGAGCGGGTAGCAAGAGAGAGAGAGAGAGAGAGAGAGAGAAAGGGAGATGGAGAAGAAGAGGAGTAGAGAGGATGGAGAGTCTCCACTAGGGAGCGCCCCATGTAAATGATGTATATATAGACCCAAATAGGGAAACCATGGTACAATAACTACAATACCCACTAATATAGAGGTAAGGCCTAAACTACACTTACATGTTATTTAACAATTTCGACAAGAACATTTCTTGTATTCAAAGGAAGTAAATCTTTGGCACGCAATATAGCAAATTTTAAAAGTTGAGGGTAGCTTAATGACATGGCAATAGTTTCCTAATATGTAACATATGTTAGACTTAGTCCTGTAACATATTCACGGTGTAGTTTTCTTAATTAATAATAAATTATATATATATATGAGGAAATTATTCCTGCGCAGGAGCTTCCCCGCACTCAAGTGGCTTAAAAAGCCTCCCATTGGTTCGTATAGCGGGTCCAGCTATGCGGGTCCACAAAAAAGTGACCAATGGGAGGCTTTTTAAACCACTTAACCGCAAGGAGATCCCTGCGCAGGAACACTTCTCTCTCTCTCTCTCTCTCTCTCTCTCTCTCTCTCTCTCTCTCTCTCTCTCTCTATATATATATATATATATATATATATATATATATATATATATTACTTGATATGAAAGAATATTAGAGCATATTACCAATTCTAAAATATTTTAATTTTTTAGCTCAAAACTGACTTGATATTACCAAAAGCTAGTAATGGGTCATTACATATAAATCATGTTATTATTTAAAAAAGGGCGATGATATTTTCACCCCCCCCCCTCTTTTAACGTGATTTGACGTCAAAAAGCATTAAAGTTGCTCACTGTTCACGTTTTAAGGGGGGCAAATGCGTACTGCAGGGGGGGTGAAAATATCATCCCCCTTAAAAAATGGTATGTATTGGTACAATAAATGAGACAAAATGACAAAATTTAAAAAAAAAAAAGAATTACTATTTAAGTCGCATCCAATAATATAAGAGTTTAAACTTCAAACTGAAAATAACTTCACATGCCAGGAAGATGATATGTTCGTGGGTTAAATTTGTTTTCAAATCACTACCAGCGTCAACCAGCTGTCCATGCACTAAAATTCACGGAAATTTTAATATATTAAGATTGTAAAGGTGCATCTGCATCTAATTTGAATGTGCAATATGAGCTGAAAATAATGCGCCAGTGTGGCATGAGCACACGTATACAGATGTGATGACATCAAAAGAAAAGAATACCTCTTCAAAGCCAAGGCAGCAGCAGCTTTCAGAATGGGCGTCTCATTTGCTCGACCTGGCAGAAAAAACGATCGGCACGTGAAAACATTATATCTGGAAGGACCAGATAGTATTGGCCGGTGTATACCATCTGAAAGCTGGAGGCTCAAAGGATCCTGTCGCTGCAAATGTAATAAATAAAGTCTCGTAAATCTCCATTTATGAAAAAAATAAACACTCATACATAAGAAGCATCCAATCCTCCTATGATTTGTGGACACGGACACGACTGTCATGGGTCGACAAGGACACCGAGTGTCGGACACAGCAAACTCGCAAAATTTAGAAACGGGGACATGGCTAAAACAGAAAGTATACATAATCATAATCTGTTTATATGAATTCGTATGTCAATTTTCGACACCATACAAGTTGTCTGACATGCCAACATCTAAAAATCTAGAAATGGTGACACTTACATAAAAAATTATTGATTGCTATCATAATTTGTAACAATATAAATATGGTATTCATTTAACAAACTAATAAATGTTAGACTTGATCAACTATAATCTAAAACAAACTTGAGATAATCAAATAACACATTCATCAACTTAATATAGTTCTCTTCCATCTTCAATATACAGCGAGAAAGGGGGACCGAGATGATACAATGAATATAGTACTGGACAAGAGTTTATTTAGGATTTTAGGTTTAAGGGAGGGGATATAACAAAAAAACTAGTTGAAGAAGAGTTCATAATAAAAGAGGTAAACAGAATATTCTATAATAAAATAGAATGTTAACTTGACACAGTACAAAAACGTGTCCACACACCCACAGTAAGTCTAACACTTCTAGCAAGCTATTGACTATCGTACACAACTTTCGTTGTTCACACATCACATGTGGATAGGTGGATTTCTCATAGTTGGTGATGCTGCAGTACATTTAAAAGTGTCCAAAGGAGTGTCAACAGATGTGGACACGCGTGTCGTGTCGGAGACGGCACAACATATTTGTCGTGCCGTGTCCGACATGACACACGTGTCAGCAATAAATTCAAAGTGTCGACTAAATCATATATTTAATCGGGGGAATCCGCTGGAAAGGCAGAAAGGAAGAATGGACATAAAACATATAGTAAGGTGCTCAGGGACACAACTGTGTCTTCCCGTGTCCGAAACGACACACGTGTCCACACGTGTCAGCAATAAATTCAAAGTGTCAGCTAAATCATAGATTTAATCAGGGGAATCTACTGGAAAGGAAGAATGGACATAAAACACGTAGTAAGGTTCTCAGAGACGAGTCATTAAAAATCACAAGTAGGCCTTATAATGTATGCTCCAAAGATAAACATTGTGGACAGACTACCTACACCCAAACTGCAATGTGTACAGGTACTAAAAGCCTTGTGTCACGGGCCAAATATTTGAGCAACGGAGTAACCCGTGCGGCGCCCCAACATGCACGAATGCTAGGGCCAGCCTTCAATCGTGCAAGCCTTTAAAGGCCCTACACGCCAACACCCCTTGATGCTTCAAATGTGCACACAAACTCTAAGCTGTTCAACAGGCTACTTGGCTCAGATCTTGACATGCGCTTCTAGATACCCACACTCATGATCAGCCTGCATCACGAGTACATCGAACATAAGGCCTTGGGGCCTAATGCAAAGTCCATCGAGTACGAGGCATGACGATGCCACGCACCAATCCGCCAAGCACTAGGGCTTGGTCATCCAAGGAGCAAGATGCCCCATGGACTGATCCGCAAGGTGTACACCTCGCGAGGGCAACCGAAGTCGCCCCGGCACGAACCCATGGAAGACCTAGAGAATGGCCTACCCACGAGGCGTACCGCGGTGCAGAGGGGCAAACAGTATAGGTAGCCCCCTGCACCGGTCCGCCGCGCAATGCATGTGGGAACCCAACCCAACATGCACTGTCTTTGGCCCCCATCCTCAACCAAAGAAACTGGAGCATCCCTATGGATAGCTCGCAGTCTGCACCCATAGTTCCCTTAGGGCACGCCTACGAGTTGAAGTATGATTTCCTACTGTGTGCAACAAATGCACAAGTAAGTCCTCTTGCAACCCATGAGCAAGCCACCAAGGCTCCTGCCCACACCTGCTGGGCCTAACGGGGGAGGAGTCAACAAGTCACGGGGTCAACTCCTCCTATAGAGTTTGGCCAACCAACCAGCTTAGCGGCGAGTGGCGACCAAAGGTGCTATAAACAACGCATTTCCAAGACGCAACGAGACGAGACGAGATGGATTTTAATACCGGTTGTGTCCTGAACTGTTTCCCCGTGACACTTGGTACTTCCACCAATCCACGACATATTGATGTAGGACCGGGAAGGAAAATAGGAGAAAAGAGAAGAAGAAGAGGAAGAGGAGAACTAGAAGTAGGAGAAGAGAAGAAATAGAAGAAATCTAGGGAAGAAGAAGAGAGGAAATTAGAGGGGAGAATCTCAATCAATCTTTATTCATCAAAACTTAAAAACTCTAATACATGAGGCCTTTACATAGGCAACTGAAATAAAATTCCATGAAAAATAAAAGCCCTAAAACTAAAAACATGAAAATAAAATCCTAGAAACTAAATAACATGGAAAATAAATTTCTAACATCCTATTGGGCAAATATGCCTCTTATTAGACCTACAATCTGCATCATTCTCCCCTGCTTGAAAAGAACTCGAGTTCTAGTCCGCCCGGATCAAATATGTAGACGATCCACTAAAGCAGTATGAGTCATAATCCGTCAGAGGCACTCCTGATGTGTAATGCTCGTAATAACTGTAAGAAAGGTCTGAAATGCCGACGGAGCGAGAGGGCAGAAATCGCCCATGTAGAATCATACGAGCACAAACCACTCTGAAGAAATAAACTGGCTGGAAAGATAGCAATGTACTCCTCCTACATTGGCATGAACGCTACGGGCAATATCAATCCATGACCATCCTCCAAAAGATCAACACTCGTTGGTATCTCATCAGGCTCAGTAGAATCAACAAGAAAGTCATCTACTAGGACCGTATCTGGCTCAGTGCTGTCGTCCGGTATGCTAAGATACTGTCTGAATATCCACGGGCGACTCAACACTGTCACTATGCTCCTGTCCTGATGTGAAAGAGATATCCTCCACGCAATGCTAAAGCTCTCCATGCTCTAGTACTGCCACATCAATCATTGGACTCTCTAGCTCTATATCTTCCATCTCTGACTCTGTATTTGCCATCATTGACTATGTATCTAGCATAATCAGGGGCTCAACAACTATAATGGTCACATCTACAATGTCAACTGGATCATCATGTGGTTCCTCAGTAGTGTTAGCAAATTCTAGCAAATTCCTTCTCACCTGATTGATTTGTCAATTTAATCTCGTCCAAGTCACACACTATCCTTTCCAATATTGCCTGAACTTCGGCTTCTTGTGCAAGTCGAGCAGCTTCTTCTCGTCGAGCGGTTTCTTCTCTTCGAGCGGCTTCTTCTCGTTGAGCAGCTTCTTTACGCGACGGTCTGTTACTATGGGTATCCATAACGACTGGGCTTGCCGTCTCGCAGTTTCTCTGGCTTGACAGATGGTCGCTCAGTGATCATAGCCGTAGTACTCAAGATATGCATCTAGAGCATAGATTCACCGTAGACATACATCCTCATAATAGCTATAGGGAGTGTAGCCTTGAA